>NC_055972.1:17513549-17813549 GCF_018492685.1 Alosa sapidissima | reverse complement strand
AAGAAGCATTATAGCATTCGCATAACCGGCGTATTGTCATACAGAATGGACACTAGAAAATTCAAAATTGACCGAGGTTGACCGAGGTCCTCCGAAGTCCTCATTGTGACATAGTAAAAAGGGGCGGGGCTTGGGATCGGTCAATTGGATACTTCTGCTGAGTCACATCCGGATTTACCCGGTCCGTGTTCAGAAAGTTGCATATTCATTTTTTTCCGCGGAGAAGCAATAGAGGGAGACGAAGCACCCACCAAACAACCCAGAAAGTGTTGTAGAACCATTAGAACGATTCTCAACCTGCATAATTAAGGTAATTTTTGCTAAAATTGTTGCATAGGGCTTCTTTAAAGTGAATTTGGTTAAGGTGATTTTCGGTAGTCTCCCCCCAGAGTGTAGCACTGTAGCTGCCTGGAAGCTGTTGGCTGCAGCAACTTGAGCAACTCAAACTTGTCTTTGTTTTTTCTGTACCGACAGTAGGCTACTCGGTGACCTGGAGAAACAGAGATCTATGTGAAAAGTCTCCGGAATTCTCCTTTAAGTCTCTGTGGGCAGACTATCCAGGTGACGTGCTACCACATTACTAAGGTTAAACATTTGGACAGAACACAACATTTTTCAGTCCTCATTGCAGGGCATGAGTCCCAGCTCATCTACATTTGACAGTTCTTCCTACGTGCCCAGATGAGAGGAATAAGGCATGAGAGCCAGTGAGGAGAGGAGAGGCTAGAGTGAAACCAGGGCCAGCGATGAGATAATGGCCCAGCTTAGATGAATTACACATGAACATCTGCAGGCAGCCGTGGTGACGAGGGCCACTTCCAACACCCCCCATCGCATCCCCCCCCACACCCCCTGTCATGTTTGATCAGTCCATTAGTGTTCGGACAGCTCACCACTCGCGTGATGGAATCACAATCGCATTCAGCAACAGCCCCCAATCTCCACTTCCCGTCGCATGATGTCACGGCAGAGAGGTCCCTGAGTGCTTGGGATATGCGCGCCGTTGCCCGCGGCTACACGTGGACCACAGCAATCAGCCGAGATAAATAATGAAGCGAGCCACATTCTGGATGGGAATTACCAGCCCAGCGAGGGCTGCTGTCTCTCTGCCAGCCATGTGGAAATGAACTCGAAGGCACAAGGAATTGCACAATGTACAATAAATAAGTAACGTAAACTATACCACATGGAAATTGAGGAAGAGGAGGAACACGATGCTTCAAGCTCGACAACTTTCACAGGAAGGAGTACAACATTAGAAATATCAAAACAGACAAAAAGCTGGAACATGCTCAAGGGGTGTGGCCAGAACTGGGTTGTTGGACTGAAGCTCCAGAGCCCTGCATCTGTTCTCCCGACCAGTGGGTGACCCTCTCCCTATTTTTCAGTGGAGCCAGTCCTTAGCATTGCTGTCCCATACTATCAACATTCTTGACCATTTGGTCAAGAGCAAAGTTAAAGGGAATTAAATGAAGCAAGAAGTAAGTGAATGTATGAAGCATGCATGCAACCATTTACACTGTCTCCCCAATATCCAGACACTCCTCTTTGTATAGGCCTACATACACCTCGGTTTACCAAACAGAGGCTGATTGTGTTAAAAAATGAGGGCAGCCATGGCTGTTAGGGTTTCAGGCTTGTAACAGAAGGGTTGCCGGTTTGATCCCCGACCAGTAGGAAGGGCTGAAGTGCCCTTGAGCAAGGCACCTAACCCCTCACTGCTCCCCGAGCGCCGGTGTAGCAAGGCAGCTCACTGCTCCGGGTTAGTGTGTGCTTCACCTCACTGTGTGCTCTGTGTGTTCACTAATTCACAGATGGAATAAACGCAGAGACCAAATTCCTTGTATATGCCATGTATACTATACATGTATCTATAAAAAAAGATATGCACATGAAATGGATTTCAGTCTGGTTTCATCAAGTTTACAGATCTAGGCTAAGCCTCCACTGTTGTCAACTCCTAACACCATGTTCTGCAAACAACTGGTTATGTGTAACATTTGACTAAATGAGCATAAATATGAAATATCCACCCAAAAAAAGCTGACAAAAAAAACAAAGAAACCACAAACTCAGTGGTGGTATGCTGATTCCTGGGGATGTACCAGTCCTAGTTAGCAGCTGTGGCTGTGAGATTGTGCACCTGATTTGATGATCTGAGCCAGATGTGTTCCTGAGTCCGCCGCTCCCTCCACCGAGGTTGGACCTCACTCCCCTTCCCTGCACGCGCAGCACACTGGGGTTGGACGTGGGACGGACAGATTAATACTCATGCCGGAGAGACGGGGTCCAAGATAAAAAAGAAAAACGGCTTAGAGAGGAACAAAGACGCACGCGGAGTAAGGCAATCATATCTGTTTTTCAGGGGGGAGTGAAAACATGGCCCCCTTTCACCTGCGAGCTGGGCTGACTCATCCGTGAGGGGACAATGGCTGCTGTTTAGCAACAGGTTGGAGATTAGCAGCACAACAGAGACGATGGAGGAGAAACAATGGCTGTGAGTCAGAATGCGCCATCTCTCCCCCTCTAAAAATATACCCACACTGCATTGAGCCGAGGCATGGGGGAGGCCTAGGCACGTTTCTGAGCCAGCCAGGCAATGTGGAAAGGGCAGGTGGGGGAGTGATCATGCCACTCACTCCTGGAGGGGTTGTTTCTGTGTGTGTGTGTGTGTGTGTGTGTGTGTGTGTATGTGTTTGGGGGGGATTGTCTCTGTATTTGTCGCTGATTCACTGAAATACAAGTCAATTCAAGTGGGGATTGAGAACCTCAAGTCCGCCTCTTAGCACCTCCAAGTTTACTCTGGAATCAATACCACGAGGAGGAGGAGGAGGCGCTGAGAAAAGCCCTGTGTGTGTGTGTGTGTGTGTGTGTGTGTGTGTGTGTGTGTGAGTGAGAGAGAGAGAGAGACTGTATCACCACACAGAAGCCTCAGTGGCACCCTCTCCAAGAAAGAGGGGGGAGGACAACACATGTGGGCTCTCAGAAGCAAGCACATTACAGTGTTTATGCTGTTTCTATCAAAATGAAGACATGATGAACACATTGTTATCTTAATGAGACTTAATTAGAAGTCGAGAAGTCTCTCTGAAACAAGGGATATATGAATAATACATGTATCATTTGTAGCAAAGGCCACTTGTGTAGTTGTACATTACAACCTAATAAGTCATATAGCAAGTCTGCACAGTGTCTCCACTTGCAATGAACAGTGATAATTATCTTTTTACTTTGATGTTTGCCGCACAAGAAGATCATATTAAGTCATAGGCCATTAGATTATATTATGGAAAAACAAATATAACTTCAAACCAGGCCTAAGAAGAAAAGGCCTGGTATCAACAGTTAGATATCTGGAAATGTTTTGATATGATAATTATGGGGAATAGAGCTTTCAAGCAAGCAATAGATGGAGCATTTGATGAAGTTGATGCAGTAATGCAGTAAACGTCCATAACTTGAGAATAACAAATATGGGCACCAGCAGATAAACATTTAAATGCTGCCAGTTTCAGTACAAAATGATCCAGCGGACAGTGAACATACCAATATAACACATATTTGTTTTTATATGTTTTAGGTTTTTTGTTGCGTATACCCATAAATTGCACCACAAAACAGAATGAAAATAGGGGGAAAATGTCATCCTCAGAGATAGAATTGAGCAGCTTCCAACAGACAATACAACAGCTTATTTTTATACTTTGATCAAATATTTCAGCTGACCAAGAGCAGCTCCACTGGTATGTGACCGCAGAAATAGCTACATGGGGATTTGGCCGCTGCCCTACTAGCGAGCAACACAAGTACTCCACCTGCTTATAAGTCCTCTCTAAAACACCCTTTAGCACATCCGAGGAAACAGCAATTGCCTCCTGACATCCATGTACTCCCCTCTTTTATCCCCTGCTTGACATTTTACACTGCCTGCCCCCTTGCCTCCCTCGCTGTTGTTTCTAAAGTCCCAGCATGCATTAGCACTTCCCCGGAATTCCCTCGACAGGGAGGGAGGAGGCCGATAAAGGGTTGCATTCGAGACGCGCCACCCCAGCCAACACAGAGAGAGAGATGGGTGCTGGGGGTGCTGTTGCCTTGCGTTCCCCGGACCAAAGTCTAAGACCCGGGACACTCTCCATGTGTTGCACGTGCATGATGGCACTACTACCGACTGCCTTTCATTTTGGCACCCATGTTAACAGGGAAGGCGCACTGCCTGGATGAGAGGGTGCAGTATGACGTTTAATGTGCTCCGCGGGACCCTGATGCTTGTGCGGGGCAGCTCTTGTGCTTGTGAACTGACCCTCACTGACCCATTAGTTATGCCTGTGTTTGTCCGAGGCACCGGCATGTGGTGGCCAGGGTTAGTCAGGCGCTCCAGCTGTGACGCACACGATGATTACATCCATGGCCTTGTCTAGCAGGCTGTTTGAATGCATGGACCCGGCGACCGTACTGTCGGAGGCTTTGCTTGCAGCTGAACTGAGTGTGGGAAAGAACACACTCACGTGGGGTCTAGGGTGATATTTCCAGTTCCCCGGGCCACAATGGCACAACCCCAGTTAGCAAATTAAGCGGTTTCAGACAAGGTGTGCACACGTACCACACACTAACCTGTGGTTTATTTTTCTCAGAGCAGCTCACAGCTGAGGTTTTAACGGCACAGTCGCCTTCACCCACCTCCACATCCATCTCCTCCTCACACAACACCATCCACATCATGGCAGTCTGATCTCCAATCATAATATGCCTCAGTGCTTTTTGTAACTCTCATACATTTTCTCGGCCGCTGACAGGTTAAAGGAGCCAATCAATATTGCTTTGTCTTCGCTCCTGATGGATTGGCTTAAGGGGTTGCAGAGGTCAAGCGATGCAGTGACGAGCGTGGAGACGGCCGTGGAATATTTTTTTTTTTCTGTGATTGATGAATGCTCACCCCGAGCTCAAGCGCGGAGAAAACCTCGCACACGTGATCCATGTTCACAGAGAAGAAAAGCCGAAGCAGAGGCCATTCAATTTCCACTTCCCTCTCAAAGACATCAGGTCTAATCAACAACAATGGCCTTCACCAGAGCTGGAGCTGTGGGTGGAGCCGAGTTTAGCCATAGTGATGGGCATTGGCGGGCATTATTAAAACAGTAATTTGTTTGAGTGTTTGTCAGGCTTCAGCTCTGGCAAGGCAAAGCCATTCAGAGGGAGACGAAATAAATCCACAGCATTCCCAGCAGTTGCCAATATCCCCCACAGGCATTCCCCAGTTACTGTCCTTCACCCAGTCTTATTCTAAGCTGTCTTCTTATATTTTCATAGACCAGGCAACTGACAAGGACACAGAGGATTGAAGGATTGGCTGGCTGTTGTTTCCATCTCTCTCACCCTTCTCTCTCTCTCTCTCTCTCTCTCTCTCTCTCTCTCTCTCTCTCTCTATATATATATATATATATATATATATATATATATATATATATATATATACACTCTCTCTGTCTCTCTTTTTCGACGAGCCCTGTAGCCAGACCTCAAAAACCACCGGCAACAAGCCAGAAAAGCCCGCGCCTCGGAGTTGCCATGGAAACCCTCCACTTAAAAATAGAGCAGCGGGGAGGACGAGGAAGAGGACTGAGGGGAGAGGATGTGCATAATGGCTTCGGCTGAGCGCGTCTGATATCAGCATGTTTAAGCAGGTTAACAGCTGCATCTCCTCCAGCCGCATTCTCTACCTATTTAGGCGAAATTGCGAAGAGAGAAAAAACACAGGGTTAGGGTGACCACCCGTCCTGCGTAGCGCGTGCGCGCACAGCGTTTGAAGCCCAATTCATGCTTCCCGCAAATTGAGACTGTGTCACGCATAATCAATGCTTGCTCAAAAAGAGAAGAGTTACATACGCGACCGATTAGGCCTACACACATTTAATTTACTTTTGAGCAGTGTTTGAATGATGTTTGTATTCACTGGAAATCATATGGACCTAGCAGTAGCCTACAAATAGGCTACCAAACATCTACCTATCATTATCACACAAAGCATACATTTCATTGCTGTGGATTGATCTGTTATCAGAGGATCTGTCGTGGAAAATGTCCACTTCCGAATCCAATTTTCCAATTAACAATTACCACTTGACTATTTAGTAATTTAGCACTCTGGAACAAGGCGTCCGAAGGAGGCAATGTAGACAGAAGATTTTCTGAAGACTGTTGATCTTTATTCTCCATATTGTAATGATAGTACAGCCTAACCAAAGTCCAGACCAACCATCAAAGCAATAGGGAGTAGATGCTGGGGCCCCCGACGAGATCTGCCTACGGAGGGCTATACACTATATTTTATACTCCTCGGCCCTTGAGATGTGCCACCCTCTCACGTCATCTCCAACAACACCCTTCGCCAATCAGTACCACGCAGGGTCGCTTACATTGGTGGAAACCATCTTCCCATCATGCATAAAACTATATGCAAACCTGTCTAATGCATAGGTAACATATGTAAAATAGTGATTTTCTGGTTCTTTCCAGTTTGGGGAAATAGGGCCTTCTTATCCGATTCTCTTTCTAGCTGGACAGGCCCTAAATCATAAGACACAGCGGCCTCCTACTCCCTGTCCTGTCCGGTCCTCACCAGCTTGATAACACCCCCCTTCCCTTGACCATGTAAGGAGGAGATGCTCTCATCCTGGTACCCCCAGTACTTTTTCACTCACCCCACTCCTCTGATAGTTGGTCTGGCCTACACAGGATACAATGACCTCACCCTGTTCACAGCAATACCCAGGCAATAATATAAATCCTTATGAAACCCATGATTACATCCCTTTAAATCATGAAAATCCACCATAATTTCATTAGCCATATTTGAAAGTGTTAAAGTTAGTTATCCACTGCGGTAGCCTACGTTAGGCCAAGTGGCGGCTGAAATATTCCCAAAGCACATAGGCTACAACAAAATAAAGTCTGTTATTTACAAATACAGTGTTATTTTATTCCATTCAACAACGTAATTGCGGAGGAAGTCAAACCTAAATGTGGCTTTATCATACAACATTACAGCGAACGTTAACGTTACCCAGAACACTGAACAGTTTTTTTTCCCCTGCGCCTGCTTTTACTAACATGCAAGTTCACCATCCTTCCTCCCCCTTCTCGTTCCATGAACCTCTGGAGTTAAGACTTTTTTTTTTTCAACTGCTCCTGTGTTGAGCAACTACAATTCCTGTTGGTCCCTGTTAATCCTACAATTTTATATTATAATTTATTTAAAGTGAATAAATTGTAATGAAAAATAAATCAAATTAAATAGCTAAAGTAAATCGTAAGTGGAAGTGCATCTGTCAATTCATTGAATGTTCAAAGTATTATGAATCTTTATTTAGAAAAAAATACACATTGGTTGGCCTATTCATGAGCATACATCAGCAATTACTCATGTTTAGGGGAATAGGGCATTATTAATATACCATGTAAGGTGGTATGTGCTAGAAATGGGTAAACCACTATCAGTGAGTCTGCCCGTGAGGTGGGGGCACCGCCGCGCCAGGCAGTGTCCCACATTGTCCCTCAGAAACATACCCCTTGTCCCCCCTTGGGCTTATTAGCAGGTGGTCACCCTACACAGGGTGAGAACCACACCTGATAGGAGCCTGCCCTAGAAAGCAGAAAGGCCAAGAGGGCCTGTTTCGAGGCTGAAGTCAGCCTTGAACCTACACCGTAAGCCCCTGGCCAAGGCAGCGCGCTAATTAAGTGGTTTTTGCACTGGCCCAGTCTGTGAATGCATGCTCGCGTGTGTCTGTGCTTGTGTTTGTACCCAGCTACTTGCCATACCTTCCTCCTTGAAATGATTCACAAATTCCCAATGTTTGGCTGTTGCTTATCCAATTATAAGTGATTGGCAGGAGAGGAGTGTGCAGTCTAAGTGGGCTGGGGGGGGCCTGGGGCTGTTTACTGATCTGCTTTGGGTTTCTTGTCAGACTGCAAATGGCGAGAGTGAGCTGTAATATCCACATAATGAGCTGGAGAGGGTCTACAGTTGCGGACACTTTCATTTCACATGAAGCAACCGGCAAGATTACATTCAAGACCATATAATCACAGGATCACCCGTGATTAGCCATTTATTTCCCTTACGTTTTGCATGACCTGAGAGTAAAACCAAAACAAAGCTTTTCTGGGCTGGTGTGATTAATTAAGGGATGGCAAACAGCCACGATGCAAAGGTCTTGCTTATTACATCTCTGAGATATTCTACTAAATAGTTTATATTCTGTTACTGAAAGTGCCAGACACGCAGCACTAATAATGTTCAACAGCTGAGGTCAGCCCTGTAGTCTGTGGTCAGGGTGTGATCAGCTATGCTGGGGCAATAAGAGGTGAATGAGTGTGATGAGGTTTAGAAGCAATTTTCAGGCAGCCGACCAGGCAGGAGCAGCTACTCTGTGCTCACTCCCCTCCATTCTCAGACTCCGCTGTCTCGCAGCCCCAGAGGATCATTTCAGCAAAGTGGCCCAAGCTCTTCATCTCGGTCATCTGTGCCTGTATCACACACACACACACACACACACACGCACACGCACACGCACACGCACACACACAAACACACACAGTCACTCTCTCTCTCACACACACACACACACACACACACACGCACATACACACAGTCACTCTCTCACAAACACACACGCGCAATCTCTCTCTCATACACACACAGACATCCACACATATGCACCGTCTCTAACACACACACACACACACACACACACACCCTTTCTTGTTCCCTACTTCCCCCCTCTCATCCTCTCTCTCCTCCTCTCTTATTTTCCCCTCACTGGTGCTGCCTGAACACTCACGGGAGACCAGGGAAATTAAAACAAGCTAAATGACTTGCTTGGCCAGAGATATGAGGAGGACCATGCGAGAGAAACATGACTACAGCACAGACAACCAGCTTGGGATAGTCCGGGACAAAGGGGGACCGGCAGATTTGATCATGGAGGGTTTTGAATTCATGCCTAGAGCAGGATGAAAATGTGCTTAGTGCTCAAAATGGTTCCTTTCAATTTGTGGTCTCTTACAGCTATGCAGCAGCTGGACACTATGGTCAAGGCTGCCTTGTTGACAAAGCTCCGTTTCAAAGTCTTACCAAGTGAGCTGGTGTTACAGAGTGCAACAGCAACTGAACATTGCGACAACACACAACTATAAAGTACACTTGCACAAAATCTAGTGAAGTGAATATATACTGATATATCCTGTATATACTGTACTCTATATATATATATATATATATATATATAGAGAGAGAGAGAGAGAGAGAGAGAGAGAGAGAGAGAGAGAGAGAGAGAGAGAGAGAGAGAGAGAGAGAGAGAGAGAGAGAGAGTATAATATTATATTATGACAGGCTATAACTATGATGTGGGGGTCTATGATGTTGCACTCACCAAACTACTGGGTGCTTCCGCTTGGGCACTGAGAGCCCTTCAACCCCTAATAGATAACACTTTGGGATCAGGGCAAATGGCAAAGCACTTATTTCTCCAATAGAACATTGTCACAGTTGCAAATCTGAGATAGGAAAATGGCACTGCTGCAAGGGACTGTCTCTTTCTCAAATAATTCACAACTGATTAAGCAAATACATGCTGAATTAATTAAATCATCTAATTAGTTTGTTTTGTCAAATTGACCAAATATATCTCGGAGCAATGTAGTTGATATTACTTTGGCATTTTGGTTGTTTTGTAAACACGCGGCAAACACAACAGGTTTCATATCACAAAAAAATGTGTGAAATCAGAATGCATTGAGACAAGACCTTGAGCTTTGATTAGCCAGGATATGAGAGCAAGTGCAGCTCGATGGGTTGAGTTAAACCAGAAGCACAGACACAAAGTTGTATCTCATGTTTGTATCCTCTTCTGGAATAAGGATGTGTCACTAATTAATCACTAGTAGGCCACACTGGAGAAGCATGTGAATATTCAGAGCAAACTCAATCATTTATTAATGAGACGACTGCTAGTAGCATCAGCAGTCCAGGGATCAACCATGTCTGTCAAAACAGACTCTCTTCTTATTTGTCCTGCATTCATACTCATCTGTGTGTGTGTGTGTGTGTGTGTGTGTGTGTGTGTGTGTGTGTGCGGTGCACGCCTGCAACATTAGCTATTCATAGCACAGAAACAACAAAGCAGAAGAAATAATAATGATATACTGGAAAAAAAGAAATGTAAGATTTGAACGCAAAGGATGGATGAGCATAGCGGGCTAAAGTATAGTGTGCATGAATAATAATGTACTGAAGGACTGTCTGCCTGTGCTTGTGTGTGTGTGCTTGTGTGTGAGTGAGTGTGTGTGTGTGTGTGCCTGTGTGGCAGACATGGTCTCCAAAGCCGAGCAGCTGCACATCTGGAGCCTCTCCAGTTGCCCTGCAGTAATTCCATGAGGATCTCTGTTCCGTTATCAGCAGCGGTGCAAAAAAGATGGTACTCAAGGTGTTGGGGGGGGGGGGGGGGTGTAGAGAGATGGGGAAGAGGGGTAGGGGTGCTGTTTTATGGCCCGGCTCTGATTTGCACCACTAAGCAGCTGTTCACCCTACAACATGGCGTTTCATCAACCCCTCAAAGAGATACTCAGATATCTTCTCCGTGTGTGCGGGAAATGAAAAGCACACACATCAAACGCACATACACACGTGCGCGCGCGCACACACACACACACACACACACAAACACATACACACACACACACACACACACACACAAATATAAGATAAACAGAAGACACAAACGATACATAAAAACATTTGTAATTTTGGTTTGTCTGCCCACTGACTACTTTCAAAGATGTGGTTATAATTGACCAAATTATAGGTTCTACATGTGGACTGTATGCCTGTCAACCAGAACAAACATGTTCATTTAATTTTAAATCTTAAAAGATGAGCTCAGTCTTTTCCGTGAAGATGAATAAACTATTGAAACCAGCTTCAGTTTAATCAGATTCTTTTTTTCCATTAATGACCTGACCTGAAAAGGACATTTTCCTCACACAGAACCACAGATCATTGTAAAAAATATTACAGTCTAGAACTTTTTTTTGTCTCAGATCACTCCTTTTTTGTGTCCTCAAAGTCATCCCCACCTTTTAAAAAAAAGCTCCCAGAATGCGGTGGACAGATGCCTTAATCCCATGCCTGGGAGGGATAGCGAGCATATGCCATATGAAAATGGCCAGCGGTGATGATGGGTATGGGGGTGGTGTGGTGTGTGGGGTGTTAGTGGCGTCTCTCTCTGTGGGGCCCTCCGTGGACACCTCATTTGGATGCAGTTAATTAGGGAGGCTGATTGATTTGATGGCGGCGGCCGAGGCACACGGCTGTGAGAGCACCGGTCTGTGAAGGAGCGCACGCTCCGGTCGATATTTACGCCTCTCAGCTCTAATAACAACATTAAAGGCCCCCATGAAGAAGGAGAGCAGAGAACCAACGAGAGGAAGACGATGCCGCCCATTTGGCTTTCGCCTCGGCAGGAACAGGCGTCGACCCACGAAAAGTGATTTTTCGCTCCCTCCAATGCCACAGTGACCTTAGTGCTTTTTAATTTGTATTTGATGGGTTCGGGTTTTTTTTTTTTTAATCACTAGTCAGGTGCATAATGAAAAAAGAGGCTTTGCTTCAAGGTTTAGAGGTTAAATGACATTTAACCACCCAACTAATTTTTTATGACCTGAGGTAAATTCTCGTGCATCATCTTTTCCGCAAACGCTTGATGATTGTGACCTTTGACATTTGCTTTTTGTCTGATGCGCCTCAGCAGCCAATCTTGTGAGGACCTCCAGGTCAAACACAAAGTGCTCCTTGTTCCCATAGGGGTCATTTTCTATTCTAGAAGGTATGGATGCATTCTCTAGCATATGTTTTGAGATGCTCTGAAGAACAGAAGGTGCAGAGCGTATTGATGAATGATGGAAGGTTGTGTAGCGAATAGCTAGGGGCGTTTGCAGTCAGGCACAGCTTCAGCAAAGAGGCATATGGCAGAACACAATCAAAAGTTTGAAAGCAGCTTAAGGTAAAGCAACATCAATCTGCCTGAGACAGCGAGCGCCACTCTCAAAATATTAACCTCTTTACGTGCAACACATACTGATATCCCCGTACCATAATAGCACTTCAAAGGAGACTTGGGGGAAGTGCTTTCAGATCACAGGAAATATCCAAACGTTAGATCTTCTCCCAAAGAGACGGGCTGGCTTGAGATTTGTGCCGCCTGGGAAAAGCCGGGATGCTTCTTAGAACATCATTCAATCACAGAGATACAAATAGGAAAACAAAACGTGTAAGAGAGAGACTTACCAAAGAAGGGGGCACTGGCTGATGCTAGAAAATATTGACATATATATATAAGACATGAGGTAACTATATAGGTTGTACTGGACCAATGCTGCTGTTGCCGATGTTGAGCTATACCACTGGGTTTATAATGACTTGCTTTAATGCTTTAATCTGCTGTACATGCAGGATCTGTTCCTTACATGGTTTCCTTTGGGATGTATGTTCTTGAATTTCCCCTGGGGATCAATAAAGTATCTATCTATCTATCTATCTATCTATCTATCTATAGCTGCTCACTACCTGATAACTCCAGGGTTTTCAATTACGCAGACAGAGGCACTCAATGCTACAAGAGTGAGGAGCAAAAGCACAGCACTATATCAGTATATCAATTAACATTTTATAATTTTATAGCCTACTTGCTAATTTATTCATTTAGGAGATACCATCGGCTGGAACTAAAGTTCCTGTGTGTACTAGGGGTTTCATGACTACAGATTTTTACTGGTTGACAAGTTTTCCATAATAGTTGTTGACTACTTGTTATGTACCAGTACAGAGCTGGCTAGCTAATGGCAACAGGTGTTTAATCTCTGGATAGTTATCTATAGCCGATGTGTTGTTATTGTACTTCAGTAGGCCTACAGCTGTAGCCTACAGCAGTGGTCCCCAACCACCGGGCCAGGACATTCCTAACCGGGCCGTAGCCTACGACATGAGTTTAAAAAAAAATGCATGCAAACTAAACTAAATTTAATTCGCAATGTCACGTTTTTACATGGCATAGGCCTATATGCAGTTGTTTGATTGCACGAATGTTTGCATTTTGCAAGGTCTATTTTCTTACGTTTGTCTGTCCCGCCTTCAACACTTTTACATATTGCCTTCAGCGCTGCGCAGCCTCAGGTCAGCTCACTTCACTTGATCAGTTCTTGGCGAACGGTAGTGTCACACGAAGTTAGCTAAACTGCTAGAATGAGCAACAAAAAACAAGCATCTTTAGCAGGTCACTGGCCAGAGTGTTTGAGTTGCGAGAGCAGAAAAAAAGTCACCGTTAGCTGCACATTTTAATGATGAGGACTGGGTTTCAAAACTCGCTTACCTGTGTGACATATTCGGGTTGCTTAATGACCTCAACCTGTCACTCCAGGGGAGAATGACGACTGTCTTTAAACTGGCAGATAAAGTCGCTGCATTTAAAGCCAAGCTTGATTTGTAGGGACGACGAGTGGACCGGGGTGTATTTGATATGTTCCAAAAAGTAGTGGGGGTTTTGGGAGAGACTGAGGCAGGGCCCTTTCTCTCGCAGCTGGTGCGCGATCACCTTGTTGCGCTCTCAAATGAGTTTGAGCGTTACTTCCCATCCTTCAAAGATTCACGGCAAACCAATGAGTGGGTCCGCAACCCATTTGTCAATATCCCGAATAGTCCTAACTTGTCAGCGCAGGAGGAAGAGCAGTTGATCAAAATTGCAAATGACGGTGGTCTTAAGAGTGTGTATAAGGTAACCTCTCTGGCGGGTTTTTGGATCAAAACCAAAGCAGAATATCCCGAGATAGCCGTAAAAGCGCTGAAAACGTTTCCCACCACGTATGTATGCGAGGCCGGGTTTTCGGCAATGACTGCAACTAAACAAATTGCGCAATCGACTGGACATTTCAAACACACTGAGGGTGTCACTGTCTTCCATCACCCCCAGATGGAAGCTTCTTGTTGCAGGGAAACAAGCAGGGCTCCCACTGATTATATTCGTAATGCACGTTTAGTTCCCATGTTTTGTTCCCATATTTTGTTAAGCATGTTCACACTTATAGATGTAGCTTCAAGTTGTTCAATATTCATAGTTCATATTGTTCAATTTTCACTTCTTCAAGTTCACGTTTTTCACAAGAGATCGTTACCTTCACTGTTCATACATAACTGGAGCTAGTTCTAGTGGAACATATGTCGGCGGTCCGTGAAAAAAAAAATAGGAATCAAACCGGTCCATGGTACATAAAAGGTTGGGGACCCCTGGCCTACAGTACATGACTTACATGTCACTGTGGAACAGATCTCATTTTCGGTGAAGTATGTCATACATAACAATGTCTAGCCCATTTAGCCTTTAGCTGCAAATCAGCACCCAGTGCCATAGCTATCATTGCATCCTCGACTACCTGACTGCTGCCTACAGCACCGGCTAGTGGTTTTAACA
This sequence comes from Alosa sapidissima, assembly GCF_018492685.1. Lineage (NCBI taxonomy): Eukaryota > Metazoa > Chordata > Actinopteri > Clupeiformes > Clupeidae > Alosa > Alosa sapidissima. The sequence continues at coordinate 17,799,033 of NC_055972.1, read as the reverse complement.
GTGAGCTAGTTGACGAGTTTATTGCTAACTCACTTGGACAAATAAATCTAATTCAGATTCCAACTTTTGTCCAAATCAACTTGGATTGTATCCATATTGATCCACTAACTCAATATGGATACATTTCCATGTGTTTCCTAGGTAACAAACCCCATGATTTGTTTTTGCTAGCATCTACCAGGTTAGCCACACTAGGAACACTCATAATGTCCTTATGAAACAGGGCACATGGATAATGACCACCCAGTGCACCCACCTACTGTCACCACCCACACTGCGCTGCAGGGCCAGGAGAGCAGTCACCAGCGGCAGAGGTGTTTAAGCCCTGTCAGAAGAGGCAGCGGCCAGCCAGGCACGTAAACAGCGAAATTAGCTCCTGATTTATCGGCAGCTCGCTAATGCATTTTGATTGGCTGTTTATGCTTGATGGATCATGGCTGATGACCTTTCAAGTCAATTGAATAAACGTGAGTGAGTGAGTGAGGGAGGGAGTGGCTGAGCTGGAAGGTCTTCACCGGCGCTTAGTAGATACATCGACTGGATCGGGCAAAAGGCTGCGAGATGGCAAGAGCCGTCCTGCCGACGCACACCTCTCATCCGATCCCCCCACAGAATGCACCCACACACACACACACACACATATTCTTCCCCCGTCGACAGTGTCAGATCAATCTTGTCGTGACAGCAGTTCCCACCTCAACAAGCAACCCTAAATATGTGGATCTAAATTAGGAGCTGACCTGACACCTACTTCTGGCAGGAACACGCAGCAGCGCTGCCACAGTTGCCTACCATTCCAACCACCAACAAGGATGGAAGGGGAGAATAAATACATGCTCTCTGGGACGGCAGCAATAATATATTACTCTGAAGTTGGTGGACATGACATAATGAGTTTGTTACAGTCAGCTGGCCAGGTCTCTCGAGTGCAAGATTTATGAACTCCCATATAGACCCAATCTGAAGTTTGTTACATACATTTTTCTTCTTTTTCTGAACTCTCACTCTCCTCCAAGCTATGTCTCCAAGTATACACAAACATGCATGCAGTTGTACTAGCTTTCCTTTGAGATCAATACAATCAGTTGCACTCTACTTCAAAAAAAGGGGGGAGGGAATCCACTTTGAGTAGCACAAGCGGAAAAAAGGGTTTCAAAATGTTGAAATGTCAAAGCATATATGACAATCTTAAAAGCACTGTTATATATATTATATATATATTACAGTCTGCATTGTATATATTTAGCAGTTCTTTACCAGGTGACACTGTTTTGGAGTTATTTTTCCATGATGCCTTCAGCTAAAATATGTTTTCCAAATTCTAAGGTCATGTCGGCTTGACATTTCAGCAAGCAGTTCACTTCCCCAAACTAAACAATGTGGTCCAATTACTGCATTGCTACCCTGAAACCAGAGCCTATTATCACACAAACCTGCTCCCCTGTAAAAAACAAGGTGACCATTATCTCTCTGTCTCTCTCTTTCTCTGTCTTTCTCTTTCTCTCTCCATCCATACAAGAGGTAAGGTCCACATTCTGGAGGTATTACTGATACAGGTACCTTTATGTTCATGATACTTAGTAGACATTTTTGTCCAAAGTGACAAAAAGAAAAGAAACAGTATTAGTAAAATGCTAAATAAAATGTAACAGAATTATAATAACTAGATGTACCGCAGTACAAAATATGACCGCCGCTCAGTCCTGTTCATCCTTGCCCACTTGTCAGGCTACTCAATTTGTCTCCATCTCCTACTCCACCCCCTCTTGCAACTTTTGTGTATTTGTATGTGCCTACCTGTGTGTGTGTGTTTTCCTGTGTGCTTGCGCGCATGCGTGTGTGTGTGTGTGTGTGTGTCTAATTGTGTGGATGTGTGTGTGTGTGCATTTGGTGTGTGGATGTCAATTTATCTCCATCTCCTATAGAGCCTGACCAATATGGGATTTTGAAGGCTGATACCGATTTCGATATTTTAATTATTGAAAAACTGATAACCGATATATATCGGCCGATAGTCATTTTTAATAAAAAAATGTTCTCTAATGTTCTCCCATAAAAAGGTTGTAATCAAGGTGGGGCATTATGTATTTGAATAGGCCTAACTATCTATATTCCTAATGAAAGGCTCTTCATATACAGTATTTTGTTTAAGAAATAAAATAGTGTATAAAATAGTAAGAATAAGAATAAAATAGGTTTTTCAATTTTGAGTTAAGGCAATATGTTTATTGTTAAGCCTATTGAAAACTTGATAGAGAAGACAAACCATTGTGTTTAATGATGCATCAATCATCATATGAAATTTGCAACGATATGACTTAAAAACTCTGGTAGGCAGCATACTGTAAGTGACATCTCACTCTGTCTGCCAATTGTCTGTATCTGTGTGGCATTCTGAAATGTCCTTAAATTCGGGACCATTAGCGTATCGCTCGTTTTAATTTGGGACCTTGTAATCGGAATTGTCGTTTGTTCATTCAAAGTCTGGGCTATTCCAACTGTCAGTTTATTGCACACCATTTTTTCGTCGTTTTGAATAGACACTGCATACCTGTGTCTGTTGGCGTGTTGTTGCAAAATCCACGGAATCATTTTATGCAAGCAAACTGCATACAGGGAGCCTTAATTGTTGATGTCGGCTATGATAATCGTCCAAACATCTTGCATTTTGACCCGTGATGATTCAGTGCTGCCAAAACTCCTCTACCTCCTCAGAGTCTGGTCCCACCATTGTCTTGCGCTGTGCTGTGTAATTAGAGCGGAGAAAATCAATGTGTGTTGCTTTTACTGATATATTTAACGATACATGCATTAGGCCTACTAATCCAAACATCGTCAAACTTGGCACTGCACATAGTCTAGTGAGTGTTGGGAATGTACGGAGCCCAGGAGGTGTCATTGCAATATATTTTTGTGTATCGAGAATGTGCGCTCATTTTACTAAATCGTGCGCACATTTTACTAAATTGTCCTCTCAATTTAGTAAATTGTGTGCATGTTTTACTAAATTGTGCTCTCTATTACTAAATTGTGCTCTCAATTTAGTAAAACGTGCACAATTTACTAAATTGTGAATTTAGTAAATTTAGTTTACTAAAGTAAATTTAGTAAATTGTGAACGAATTTACTCAATTTACAACAATTAAAATGAGAGCACAATTTAGTAAAATGAGCGCACTATTTAGTTAAACATGCGCACAATTTACTAAATCGTGTGCACAATTTAGTGAAATGAGTGCATAATTAAGTAAAACGTGCGCACAATTTAGTCAAATGTGCACACAATTTAGTAAAACGTGCATACGATTTAGTAAGATGTGCACACAATTTAGTAAAATGAGTGCTCAGTTGCTCACATTTATTTCGTGTATACTTTTTGTGGTCTTAATGCAACATTTTACAAAGCAGCTGACAGGGCCACCAAGACTTGTGAGCGAGTCAACAGCAGATCCACATGTACTGTATCCCACAGTTCTAATTGATTTGACATACAGTACACCTGAAGTAGTACCCACTGTCTCATGGTTGGCCTCCTAAATACTACAATTGATTTGTCTAATTCATTTTATTACCAAACCAATTAAAGGGACTCACAATTAACAGTCTCTTATATTTCCATATAAGAGGAAGTCCATATAACTTTATAATCTCTGGCAGTTTCTATGTAGAAATCATGCACTTGGCCCATACTCTTTGACCATTTCCCTTCAATGGCCATTAGCAGGGGAACACTCCACTTAGAAAAGACTGGTACGTATATACCCTAGTCACATCTCAAAGAAAACAAAATATAAATTGAATGGTAGGGAGTTTTTGGAATTATGGTTTTATTGTTTTCCATGTCCTGCATACAGTAGAGCATACTGCACATTGTTTTGAAAAGAAAGTTCCAGAAAGCAATAAGCCACAATGTCCTGCTGAGTTTAAAGCAGATTATCCCATTAATAGGGCTGAACAGATCTCAGTTTCAATTCAGACCATTCATTAAATTAACTGAATTTCAGTTAATGGGAAAACCTATAGTGCAGAGCATGATGAATTGAATGTCAATTGGTTCCATGAATTTACAATGGAATTGATCACAGGATGAGATATTCCTATCAAGAATGATTATATAGTATTTATGTTTATGCAGTCAGGCCACACTGTCTGGAAAGGATCAAGTTAATTATGCAGCAAATGTTGAGAACAATACAAGTCAAAAATACAATTCAGACACAGAAAAAAGTTAATGGTAAAAGACCACACTTATTTTAACATTGCCGTCATTATTATGATGGTGTAATACATACCGTAATTTCTTCCGCAGTTAATATGATATTAATATTTATTTTTTTTACTTGCATAAAACACTGCGGTATAAAATATACACAATGCGGCTAATACACATCAGAGTCCTGCAACGGGTCGAGTCCTGCAACGCGATGGGTACCCGCAGAAAAGTTGCTAAAACGGGTAAATTATGACGTCCCTAAAATGTACGGGCGGGTATGCGGGCGGGAAAAGAACTCCTTGCGGGCGGATACGATGAGAACAAAAACAGTATAGAAATAAAACATCATTGAAAAATATGTGAAATATTTGTATATCTAAATTACCATTACCACATCGCAAATATGTGTTTTAGTCAACGATACGACACTTGACCCATCACATCAGTACTGCGACTTTTGAATTATTTGTTTGATGCATCTATGTGTGAAAACATTGAAAACAATATAACCGTCTCGTAGTTGGAGCGCAAGAGAGTACGCTACAATGGATGAAGTCAAGGTAAAGTTGGCTAGTGGCAGGCTCAGGTTGTTTCATTAACAGGTCCATTTTATGTAGAATAATGTTCTGATACAGCAAGGTTTGGGCTATGTGTCGTTGTTGTAAGGTTTATCCCTGACGCAAAATGTAAAAAAAAAAAAGGTCGCTTTTTAGGCCTACGTGCTTCAATTGTGCGAGAAAAAAAATAAAGCACATTCATTTGAATGATTTTAGCTTGTGTGTGATTTATCGCGGGCACGGGTCGGGTAACGGGCAAAATATTAACGGGTCCGGGCGGGTGCGGATTTAATTTTAATATCACCACAGGTGACGGGTCGGATCTGGTGCTGAACTTCTCGGGTGCGGGTCTAAAAAAATGGACCCGTGCAGGACTCTGATACACATTACTGTACAATGCAAGATAATAGACCCAAAGTACTTACATTTTCTGACACTTACATTAGGTATGGTAACACCTGTCTCATTAAATGCCTGTAAAAGGCCTCATGTAAATGACCAAGACTTGTTGGGGGGGTGATAAGGCATCTGCACAGTCTGCACTTCCTCTCTGTACCAAGTGTAAATGCTAGGTTACAAAAGCCATCAGATATATGAGAGCCTCATCATTGCTATTTAAAGGACTCAGAAATGAAGGACAAACAACCTCAGATTTTACTTAGATTTTACTGGCAGATATATAAGGAGGGCTTTTTCCTCCCATTTTGAACTAGACTATAATTTTGCCGTTTCAGACAACAATTGCAATCCAAATTGTCAGCCTTGAAAAAGGAAAAGGCTTTGTCTAAAGAAGTCTTCGACCTGGGTGGGCTCACACAAACCCCTCCCACCCCCTGCTTCACAAACGTCCCAAACAGCAGCCAAGGCTCTCTGTCAGCGGGGGTGCCAGTGACAGGTGTGTAATTGCGTGATTGGCCTCCCCCACCAGGAGCAACCTCAGTCTCACACTGGTAAATCATTCAATTAAGCCGCCGTCCCGGCAGGTCTAATTAACACAATTATGCGCAGTTGCACCTCGTGTTCCCTGCATCGCCCCCACCACTGCCACTATCAACAGTGTCCCGTTAGACAGCCAAGCGGTCCGTCAGTCATCCAGCTCCCTCCTTCCCTCGCTCACTCGCTCGCCTGGCTGAGTTCTCCGCGTGCTCACGGTGCCAGAGTGAGCGGCACACAGGAGGAATGGCAAGGAGGGGCTGTTGTGAGGACAGAGAGGCAGAAGAAGATTGAGCTGCATGGGTCAGTGGAGTGGGGCAGAGCAGGCAGGGGAGGAAGGGGGTGGTGGGGATGAGGGGGTAGTGGGATCTAGTGAGAGATCAAGGACACCAATTTGGACAGGTGTCTATTGGGACATAGAAAAAGATGTGGCATTCCCTAGGCCTGTTTCTTTGCTTCTCTCTCTCTCTCTCTCTCGTTCTTCCCCCTCTCTTTCTGTTTCTCTATTTTCTCCCTCACTTAGCAGTCAGGTTTGTCTGGTGCCCGTGTCTCAATTTTTGTTTCTCACTCTCGGTCTCTTTGCTCAAGGAATGGATGGAATCTCAGATCATTTGACTATGACATTTGCAAAAAAGGGAAGCACTATCTCAGCACATACCTTCACAGGCACGTGATACAAACAGCACCAGTCAATAGGAGGGGGAAAAGAAACAAGGAGAAGGCAGAGAGATGCTCCAGGCCACTAAGCCATAAAATATTCATCCATCATTGGCTGTCCATCATTAAAAACACTCATTTAGGACGCAACACTGCAGCCATCGCGCCAACAATCCTGAGAAGCACTCCCTTCATTTTCTCTCAGGGCTGGTTGTGTAAGGACTTACTTGTCTGTTGCCACTGTCTGGCTCATGTCGGCGTATCATACAAACATCTTCCAGACACTCTGTGTTGTACACTGTGACACATTAATGCATGCAATGCTTCCTCTGAGTATGTTTTGAAAAGCTGTTTTGTCTGAAGTTGTTATGGTTGACGGGACATTTACTTTAAGCTCTCACGAGAGAAAATATCTATATAATTGTGGAGACCGGGAAAAAAAGTCAAAAGCAGGAAATAAAAAAAGGTTTTATTTATTCATTTTTATAGGGCTGACTCAGAGAGTGCAAAGTGGTCTCATTTATTTGTGTCTACAGAAACTCATACACCAACTCCATATCGAATATATAATTAATGACTTTAGGAATGAAGCCATAGTGGTCCTCTGTAGCTCTGCTGACAAGGTGGGCTAGAGCCCAATGCCAACTGCAAAATAACCTTTCCTGCCATGCACCTACAGTAGATAATGGTGTTTACCAGTATGAAACGTCATGCAAAGACGTTAGCCTCTGTTAGCGTCTGTTCTGTCTGCCTGTGGGTCTGCAATCAAGTGCAACATATGTCAATGGACCCCTGTGCTTAGACGTGTGTGTAGCCTGGGTCTCTCCCCATCGGTCATCCTAATGCCTGGCTCGCAAAATAATAGAAAGTAATGGTCGCCCTTCGCAGAAAGATGGACCGCCGCTGTGTTAATGACTTTGGGCTTGGCTGCACTCGGCTGGCTTCCAGCTCCTAATTAACGTCTGATTGTCACCGAATTGCCCAGTGCTGACTGTAGCGTCGCATCTCTTTGCTCTGCCCGCACGTATACAGTACCACAACTGCCATCAGTGTCTGTCCAACCCCTGCAATATTAACAACAGAGGAGAATAATCTCCACTGTGCTTCTGCCTCCGCCACCTCCCCCCACTCCTCCCTCCCCTCCCTATTAGCGGACCTGAATTGATTAATTAAAATTTAGCTGTAAACCGATAGGTGCCGGGTGGAGTTTCATTCGTCTGTGAGGGTGTGTGTGTGTGTCTGTGTCTATGTGTGTGTTCAGCTGTGAGGGTGTGTGTATGTGTCTGTGTCTACAGTATGTGTGTGTTCAGCTGTGAGGATGTGTGTATGTGTCTGTGTCTATGTGTGTGTTCAGCTGTGAGGGTGTGTGTATGTGTCTGTGTCTATGTGTGTGTTCAGCTGTGAGGGTGTGTGTATGTGTCTGTGTCTGTGTGTGTGTTCAGCTGTGAGGGTGTGTGTATGTGTCTGTGTGTGTGTGTGTGTTCAGCTGTGAGGGTGTGTGTATGTGTGTGTGTGTGTGTGTGTGTTCAGCTGTGAGGGTGTGTGTATGTGTGTGTGTGTGTTCAGCTGTGAGGGTGTGTGTATGTGTCTGTGTGTGTGTGTGTGTTCAGCTGTGAGGGTGTGTGTATGTGTCTGTCTGTGTGTGTGTTCAGCTGTGAGGGTGTGTGTGTGTGTGTGTGTGTTCAGCTGTGAGGGGGTGTGTGTGTGTGTCTGTGTGTGTGTGTGTGTGTGTGTGTTCAGCTGTGAGGGTGTGTGTGTGTGTGTGTGTGTTCAGCTGTGAGGGTGTGTGTGTATGTGTCTGTGTGTGTGTGTGTTCAGCTTATCTTATTCCTTTTCTTTTACTCTCTTCAGCTCTCCAATGTTACTGTTAGAATGCACAAGACAAAAGGGCAGACACCAGACTGCTGTTTCATTAAACTAGTGTGTGTGTGTGTGTGTGTGTGTGTGTGTGTGAGAGAGAGAGAGAGAGAGAGAGAGAGAGAGAGAGGGAGAGGGAGGAGGCAGATAATTTAAAGACCATCAACCACTTTGAGGAAACGGTCTGCTGTGCACTGCATCCATTGACTGCAGTGAAATTATAAGAACCCTGTGGACCTCATGGGAAGCCATCATTACTGTTTCTCTGATTCAACTTGAACTGAATTCCTCTTTTACCTTCCTACGTATTGAGGACAGAGGAAATAAACACAATAAATAAAAAAAAATGATAATTAATGCAAAACAAATCTACAAGCTCTCCGAAGCATCTGCTTAAGTTCCAACGGAGAGCAACGTATATTTTATTGAGCAGAAGAGATGACAGCAGCACACCAGACCTCCACTCGACAGAGGAGACGGAGCTCCACTCCACCCAACCTGCATCTTGGCAGAATTAGGACTGCTCTCGTCTCATAAACACCACTGTGCTTTTCCGTCAGCCTTTTTCAAGCTCAGAAGCTAAACTTATTCACAGGCAGAAACAATCCACACGCCTTTGATTAAAAAAAAAACAAAAAAAAAACTGTTGTGCACTGGAGACCAAACAGTAGTACAAGAAATATGTCATCATTAGATGAATATTGTTTATGTGTTAAGAGAAATAGATCTTATTCATATTACATTGTAGCAGACTCCAGGAATACAGCTAATATCAGGGAAGGGGAAGGCCATATGAATTCAAACTGGAAGCCACCTTGGCTGGCAATTGTTTCTCTGATATGGCACATATTATTCAAAACATTGCAATACAACAAGCTTGCACGGAACTGGCAAGAAATCACAGCAAAAAAATCACAGCAAAAAAAAAACACGTACAAAAATGTCTCCAATCCGAGATCCTCCATCAGGTGATGTGGTGTCATTGTTTCTGTCTCAATCCCTCCCTTCCTCCCTACTTCCCTCTCTCCCTACCTCCCTCTCCCCCTCCCCACCTCTCTCACTACCTCCCTCGTTCTCTTCCCTGGCAGCTCAGAGGTTTGTTCTGTCAACACGTGCCAGGATCTCGGAGAACCGGCATGCGGAGGGGGAAGATGTTCTCTGTAAACCTGCACCTCCGAGATGTTTGTCCCCCATGCCGCACACACAAATGTGTGTCTGAGGTTGTGAGGGGAGGGTTTGTGTTTGTGTGTGTGTGTGTGTGTGTCTATGTGTAACTGTTTCGCTGTGTGTGTCTGTGTCTATGTGTGTCAGTGTCTGTGTGTGTGCGTCTGTATGTATGTGTGTGTCTTTGTATGTGTGTGTCTCCGTCTGTCTCTGTGCCTGTGTGTGTGTCTGTCTCTATGTCTGTGTGTGTGTGTGTGTCTGTATGTATGTGTGTGTGTATGAAGGAGGAGTATATGTGTGCTGTCGAGTGAGTACCTGGGCTTGATGGGGCTGTGGGTAATCCGAGTTCAACCATATCAAAGGGAATCAGTTATTTGTTCGGCACAAAGGAGAGGGAGTTGCTGAAGAAAGAGAGAGAGAGAGAGAAGACGACATGTGTGCACATGTGGCGGGAAAGTGGTTAGTCAGAGGGAGGGCAACAAATGATACATGAGAAGAGGATACCAAACATTCCAAAAAAGGTTAAAGAAAGGACTCCATTTCTCAATATTTATTTTTAAGTTTGCCGCTGTTTGTAGCCTAGAAGCTTAAAACACTTGTTTTGTGTGTCCATGTATCTGTGTGTGTGTGTGTGTGTAAGCCTCCATTCTCTTAAAAGGCAGCACTCTGCACTGTTCTTAGCACCCCCTTGTCCCACAAGATGACCTGACAGAGCCTGCCCCCCCCCCCCCCCCACACACACACACACACACACTCACACACCACCCACCCCACCAACCCCTGCTCCGAGCAGGCCAGAGTTGAATCCGGGGCACTTCAAACACAAGTCTCGTCCCATCCTGACTGTGTCCACTCTCGGGGGCTACCTCGGTGTTCCGAAGCCCAGTTGCCATGGTAACTAAAGAGACCGACGAAGGTGTGTGTGTGTGTGTATGCGTGTGTGTTTGTGTGCCACATTCTCAATAGCATGTGTGCTCTTCTTCTTCTACCCACCAAAATGTAGCTCAAACATCAGCACACGTGCATTGTGAATGTGTCGGCCCTCTCCGGCGCTTCTCCCTGTTTTGATGTTGCTCTTGTTGTCCACTTTTCTTCTTCCTCCATCTTGGTAGTTTGTCTCTGTGAAATAAGCCTCACTCTCTAATGTTTAACAATTTACAATGTATTGTTTATTATTCCTATATTCCTTCACGTAGTCTTAACAACATTTTAAAACTGTTCACTGTTAATTTTAGCTATTGTATTGTTTTTATTTCTAAGTCGCTTTGGACAAAAGCATCTGCCAGATTCCATAACCATAATCTATACCAAATTCTTTTAATGCCTAGCTGTCTTAAGAATCTACTAATCAAATCTAAGACTGACCAAATGTATAATATACATCATCACTCTATTATTCGAGTCCCTTCAGATACAACAGCAAGTGTCTGGGGCTGATCAGTTGGGATGTATAAACTCGCTGCGAGCTGCAGTTTGGGAAATACTTCAAAGAATCAATTTTCCTGAACGTGACTGTTGGGACGGCCACTGTTCTCGCTTTTTTATATGCCAGTGAATGTGTGTAATTGTTTGTGCAAGCCTGAACGAGTGTGAACGAGTGCACTCTGCTTGAGTGTGAATCGGATCGTACACGCCTCTGTATATGTATTCATCTGTGTGTGTGTGTGTGCGCGTGTGTGTGTGCGTGTGTGCGCGTGTGCATCTTGCATGTGTGTGCATATGAGTGTGTCCACATAAAGCCTTGTTTTAACAGAACTCTGCTGACCTCTGCTGGTTGGTGCATCAAATGTGTCATCATCATCATAGCTCCTCACATTGCCAAGGCCTATATCACACAACCAGCTACAATATTATTCCACTAGAATATCACTACAGTGCATACCATTAAAAAGCCTGGAACAACCAAAGTATACAACACCTGTGATCGACAGTCCTATTTCAGTATTCCAAGTGGCAGTGGAAGTGGCTGTGATATTAAGCTGCTTCCATCTGCAAAAGACGCTGTAACCTAAAGTACAGTTTACTGTAACCTCCAACTGGAAAAAAACCCCCTAGCAGATGCTTGGGTAATGCTCATGGTTACAGTTCTCCGCTGCTTCGTCATTAGCCAGTGATGTGCATGTTGAGGAATGAAATGTCTCTCCTCCATCCCGGCTTCTCCCCCATAATTACCCTCTGTGTAGCAAAACATATACAGCACACAGTCCTCTCCAACACTCATCAGATCTATTGATAACTTGGGGCTTTAATTTGCTGTGGGAGGCTTTGAGTGATTAGGCGGTGGGGTTGGATGTTGGTTTTGGGAGCCGGTGAAGAGAAGGATCGTTCCTCTCCAAGGATCGTTCCTCTCGTTCCTCTCCACCGACTCCCTCCCCCTCTCGCCTCTGGAGAGCTTAACGCCTCAAATTGGGAGGGAATTAAATGGGACTGGAGTTATGTGTTTTTCACTTCAGTAAATGAAATCTGGATTTGATTTGGCTGCTTCTTCTTCTTCTTCATCTTCTTCTTCTTTTTCTTGGCTGTGAGGCCATCCATGGATATGTTCAGATAGGAAACTCTGAGTGGTGCAGTTGATTGGTTTTCAGTGTCTAAGCCAATCAGCTCTCTACCCCCAGTGCCACTTTTAAATTCCATATGTTACTGCTGGTAGTTGCATGCAGCTTTCTGTGCAATCCATTTTCTTTGCTCCCTCCTCATCCCCAGCTCCACCTGTGTAGATCTGTTTAGGCTGAAGGCCACTAACAAGTGCTGAACACTTTATTCTGTTCTGTATAAGTAGCAGCAGCAGTTATGCCATGTTGCCACTATAGTTTTGCATCTAACAGCAGCAGCTCCATTCCACCAAGACCAAGCATACCACCATATGCTTACATGAATAAAGCTCATAAATATCTGAGTTCTTTTGTCTGAAATACAATTGAGCTATGTGACTGACTTGAATAGATGTCAAATTATACTTCATACAGTAAACTGAGCCATTAATGCTTTTGCCTTTGTACCAGCAGTGTTGTCTTTAAAGACATCACTTCCACGAAGTAGTGTATCAATACCTACAGTACAGACATAACCAACTCAAGTGTCATGAATTATATCTTATATATTTTTTGACATATGCTGCTTGCATGGAGCTTGAATGCTACCTCGTTTTTAACTGACTTACTTTCCACCTCCACCACAACCCTTCTTGCTAGAAAAGCGAAAATGTTGAATGGAAGCTTTCTATGTCAGGGTTGGTACACCGGCAATGATGCTGTTAAAAAGCCTATATGCCCCTAGCATGGTGCGGTTGGCAGCAGAAGATGAAACAGAGTGGCTGAATATGGGGAGGGAGTTCTCTGACACTTAAACCTTTAGATCCTGGCTGCTGTAAGCCTGAGACATGAATGGATGTCACATATACTGCCTTCATCTTCAATCACATTCTCATCCCTGCCCCACTCATTGCCTTATTTTCATGGAACAGTATTGAATAGACCTCCGCTCCTAATCTTGCATTGTGCTCATCTTATGTCAGTAGCCTGTCACCCTGATCTTATCAGGCATTAGCTAGTCGACTAATGCAACTCTGGAAGACAGTGCTGTTATACGAGGCAACGAAGGCTGGTAATAGATGAGGTGTATCATGCTTCAAGGCCAAATGTCTAGACCGTCCGCAAATGGAGTGTCTGCATTGCCTTTCAAAATCTGCCATTAGTGGGGAAGGGGAAAGACAGGAATGGGAGAGAGAAAAGTAACAGAGAGAAAGAGAGGAAGGGATAACAGGTTGGAGAGAATGAAACAGTGTGTGTGTGTAGGGGAGGGGAGTGAGAGATAAAGTGGCTACACACAGGGAGAAGAGGAGAGACAGAGTGAACATCAGAGGGAGCATCAGAGGGAGATGATCGGCGGGCGTCCTCTGCCTGTTCGCTGGCCACACCATCCGTCTCCCGTTAATTTGGGTCATCATGCATATCACAGGCTCCAGGGAAGAGGGGGGCGAGTGGCAGTGGCTGGGGTGTGTGAGTGGGTGAGTTGAGGCGGTGGGGTGGGGGTTCCATGGCAGGGCCGATGGACAGCTGGGGGCCTGATTCGCACATCCAGCTGCTCCGTGTCATCCCGCAGCAACCCCCTCAACCCCCCCCCCGGCCCCCAACCCAGCTCACCGGCAGCCTGCCCAATCACACTCTCATTTCATGCCCTCCACAGGCAGTCCTTTCCCGCCGCCTGCTCCCCATGCGCCCGCACAGAGAGAGCCGGCACACGGATAACAAGCTGGAAGATTGGGTTCGGTTTTGGTTCAGGTTACATGTTATGAGAAAGGAAGAGAGGTGGAGGAGGAGGAGGAGGAGAGGGGGGTAACAGAAAGCAAGACAGAGATGGAGAAGGTGAGAGGACAAGAAATGTAGGGGAGATTGAAAATCTGAAAAGATGAGATAGGAGGAAAGACAATAGTAGCAGTAGAAAATGAAAATACATGATTCATATTTTCGTCCATACACTAGACTGTGAGACGCTGCCTTACGGCCATGTTTGAACCCTCTGATACACAACCTTGGCAGAGCACAAACACGGCCGAGTGGCTCTAGCTCCACTTCATAGGACTCAAACAATCCCTCTATGCCACTCTCTCTGGACCTGACGTTGGCGCGCCATATGGACAAATCCCCCACGGGGTGGGGGCCAGCGACTGTGATGGTCCTGCTGTCCAGAATGCCTCGCCATGGCAAGCCCACAAAGACGGAGACAGAGGCAGAGATAGTGGCGTGTGGCGCAGCCCTGAATAAACCTAAATGGAGTACAGATGGAGATCAGTGCCTAACACATGCATGAGTCAGAGAGAGAGAGAGGGAGACACAGAGAGAGAGAGAGAGACAGTGAGAGAGAGAGAGAGAGACAGTGTGAGAAAGAGAGAGAGAGAGAGAGAGACAGGAAGCCATGGGTCGGGCACCAGGCAGGTAGACTGGAGGGCCGACAGACACAAGGCTGCTCTGGTTGTCTCATTTAGAGGCTACTGAGACATTAGAGAAGGATTGCAGAAGTGGACAGACAGAGGAAGAGGAAGATGGGGGGGGTAGTTTACTGGCCAGAGGTACTGGCACAGTGAGCAGTGAGCCGAGAGGCCGGTGAGCTCAATCCGTCTTTGGCTGCTGACAGACCAGTGGAGTGGACGATCGATGCTGCTTGACCGCTTTAAATATCAAGAGTGCAAGCGTCACTTCCTTGCAGACACCACACTCTCCCAGTGCACGCGCGCACACACACACACTCACTCTCTCTGTAACACACACACACACACACACACACTCGATAAAGATTGATCACGCAGGCAGGCAGGCCAGGCAGCCACATCTGCAGACGGTGTCATCAGCCTCACACCCCTGACAATCCCCACCACCACCACCCTGGTCGTTAATAATCATTGCTGCCGCGGTCGATGCACTAAAGAGTGTCAGACAAACACAGAGGACGTCAGGGGGCCCGCTGCTGACATTTCGATACGACGCATGGCTAATATGTTTTGGCCGGGGTGCGCGCAGTGGCGTATCCTGTCCTTGTGACTAAGCCGTAGACACAGAGCTCCGTGTGTGTGTGTGTGTGTGTGTGTAGAGGGGGCAGTGGGGGGGGGGGGGGGTTACTTTGGCAGATGCCTTTTCCACAGCTCTGATCAAGCATGTGATTAGCTCTAAACACATGCTCCTCAGGACTTGGATTAAATGCACAAGGTGTTCATTCCATGAGGCCGAAGCCAGTGAGCGCAGTCCAGTTGATATCCACAGAGATGGTTAGCTGTATGCCGCAAGCAAGATATCGCACAGGCAGAGTAGAAATCATCTTTTTATAACAAAATTATAAGAAAACATTCATATACGACCAGTTAAAAATATTTGTTTAATCTACGCAAAATCATACAAATGTCTGACGAAATATGCCAAAATGTATGTCATTTTTGATAAACTACCGGTACATAATATAAAAAATAGTCTTATAGAAAATATAGTCTGTGATAGTCATTCAGTGAAATACAATGAATGGGACAAGCATTAACAGATTTTTACTTCAACTATCTCTGGCAAGATAATGGTCCTAGAGACCTTTTGTGATCAGAGAAAAAAAACATGGTGTCTTATTGTCTGTCTGACCAAGACAGATTAAAGAGGCAATAGCTCTCTTTATCAACCGAACTCCAATGGCTACACACCATTCATCATACAAGGGCCGGATCAATTCCCAGTAGCAATTAAAAGTCTGTGTACTCGCTTCAGCTAATCGCTCAGTCAGAGCCCTGCTGGTGGCTGACTCCATGCACAATAGACTGCTCAAGTGAAACAAGGTAAATTCTCCAGGAATGGGCCTAATCTGGGAAAGACAAGGCAAGACAATTTCTATACAGACAGACCATGGTTAAAAGTGTCATATTCTAATTGTAATGTAGCTCTTTGAAAATCTGAAATTTGATACTCAGATGTGATATACATTACACACATGCATATATATACAGGGGGGGAGGTACGACGTGCTGACGTAATTAATATGCAAATTAGTGTGTGACGTCATCTAGCGACATTTAGCGACTTTTGGAGCTGGCTTTAGCTACTTTTCATTTGAAATAGTTGGCAACACTGTGTGCACGCTACACTCAGATGCACGGTCTCGCATGCGCACTCTTGATCGCTCACGATAGATTGTGGGAGATTTTGCCTAATTTGTGGGTGTCAGGGAGCCGCTATCAATATGCGGGAGACTCCCGAAACTTCCGGGAGACTTGGGATATCTGGGAACTGCAGTAGGCTAAGTAAAATAGTGATTTTGCAAAGTTAAGGTTCAGCAGAATCCTGGGATATGCCCGCTTGACAAGAGAGATAAAACTAACGACTGGGCTTTGTGCTTCTAATTTATGTCTTTCATATTACTGCGCAAGGACTGGAACTCATTCAAAAGTGAAAGCAGACGGTTGATACCCACTAACACCCCCCCCCCCCCAACTCTTTCACCAGCCACTATAGATAGGGGAGAACCGGCACAATTGTAACACTTTTTAACAATTTTAACACTTTTTTTTAATTTTACAATTCAAACTCGATTTACACAAAGACGATAGACTTGAGAGATGTGAAATTTGACCAGAACATAGTCGTACATGTCTACTCCATGAAAGTTGAAACAGAATTTAAAAAATATGTTATAGTTTGTCAATAATTTAACTTAAGCGACATGTACCTTTGTTACAACCTTGACGCAGCCATAAAAAGGTGCGGTACAGTTGTAACAGTATAGCATAATGACTGTTACAGCTAATTTATTGCATTATTGATTAGCCATTGCTGACCATATGTTACGGTGTTATGCTAGCTCACAATAACCTTTAAATATGCTTATTTTGGCCATATCCACTTGATAAAACCAGTAAATATAGTTGATAAACTGCTTATTTCTTACATGTCATTTGGTCCAAAAGTGATATTTCAAGTTGCTGTGTTAACTTTAATTGGGTGATCGCGGCACAAAAATCATAATCCATAACTCGTAATGAGAATGTTCGCGCATGCGCGATAAAATCAGTTCATTTTGCCATAGAGACTGGTGTTACAACAGACCCCCGCACGCGATTTTTTTTTTTTGTAGGGGTAGGAACAAGGGGGCAGGCGAATTCCCGGAAGTAGAAGAATCGACGTAGGCTGAAGGGACCACCTCTCTGCTAACTCCCATAGAAGTCCATTCATTCTAGGATTTTTTTTGAAATACCATAACTTCATATAACATATATCCTGTGCCGATATTGTAGCTTCTGTGTAATCCACATAAACACTACAAAGGCAAAACAGACTCCACTACCTCGTCCGTAACGTTGGTTACCCGTAAGAAGAATGGTTAGCTTGTTCGGTTGGAGGGAAGCTAGCTTTGACGTAATCTCTCTTTCGCGCCGTAGGGAGATAACCGTATTGTTTGGATAAGAAGCTCAGTCCACCTTACTGTCTATGACGGTAACTCATAAGCAAAACCTAGCATACACGACCGTATGTTAAGGTAAAGCATTACACAGAGGCAACCTAATAATAATAAAAAAGTAAACCTAATTTTTTTAAAAACGGCACTAATCATTACAGAGGTTTTCGATGGATTGACCGTAGGTCGGAAAAGTGGAAAGAAGATTAGCTTCAAGGCTATAACTTTTTTGTTTTGTTGACTGTTTTTGAAGATCATGTATGGTAGCTTCAACATTAACACGACTTGGTGAGGATGATATTAATAATAGTACATAAATAAATGTTTAACTTTGATGACTTTGAAGGCGAAGGAAGTGTGAGAATAATTTCTGTGTATCTATCATATGAGTTACAAGATTCAGTTCGATGGCTAACGTCACGAAGTTAAGTGTGAGTCTGCGCAGTACTGGGGGGACCAACTGAAAAATCGTTCTATTTGACTCAGTGCCCTCCCATTGAAAAGGACGGAGTCTGTTCGTCCATTTCTTTTATTGTCTATGGGTAGGAGTCCCGCCCTACTCGCCCTGTGATTGGCCAGCTGAGGCTAGACAGCTACTACCTCGTCTGTTTCTATGGAGATGAGTAGTAATCAAATCATCATTCGGGTCGTGGACGTTGAACAATTTTTTTAAATTTCCTACTGATAGATGTTCTATGGGTAGTATCTAAACTTCGTGAGCCAGAATCTAACTGACAACTAGCATAGCAACCTGCTAAAAAGGATTGCATTGATTGATTGACCCGCACAGGTCATGTTTTTATTTTCATTTAATTGCATGTGACTATATAAATCAAATGGCACTCATGTTAACTTGAAACAGAGGGACTGAAGATATGAATGACATGTGATTGAAGTCCACACGCTCAAATTTCACGAAGCAAACTTAAACAAACAGTTGCGGTTAAAAAATAAATAAATGCAGCTTTTTGCTTAATATCTCTGGTCGTATTTAAAGTAGACCATTCATATTTGGATGGCTGTAAGATTATACATAATTACATGATATGTGTCTGTTTACGTTTCCGTAGCTACACCATACAGTATCTTGAGAATAAAACACTGTTACATTTGTACCGCTGTTACAATTGTACCAGTTCTCCCCTATATAAAATTATTAAAATGTGCTAAGCCTATTGTCTAACTACTATCCATGATTAAAATGTGCTACTGTGCAACTTGATCTAACTATACTATGTAGCCTACATAATCTGATTTTAATATGTACAGATATGTAGGCTATATTTAACATTTATTTTCTATTTGGTCTGTTATGAAATCGGGGCGGTGGTAGTGTAGTGGTTAAGGAGCTGGGCTAGTGTGCAGTAGCCTGAAAGTTGTTGGTTCAATTCCCAGCTTCCACCGTTGTGCCCTTGAGCAAGGCACTTAACCCCAAGTTGCTCCGGGGACAATGTGATCCCTTGTAATATAGCTGATATGTAAGTCACTTTGGTCAAGAAGTGTCTGCTAAATGTAATGTAATGTAATGTAATGTAATGTAATGAAATCATGCATTGACCCATCTAAGCACAGTTCAGTTTTAAGAAACTTAAATAGGCTACATGCATGCTTAGCATTTTGTGAAAAGAAAACATTAAGGCTACATTGACACTCTTAACCGTGAGCTGCCTGTATATTCTCTGATTCTAATAATTACAGATATCTAGGCGATGTAAGCACAGCTCAGTTTTAAGAAAGCCGAAAGACCATGTTGAATTTTTAGTGCTGTCAAACGATTAACATTTTTTATCACGATTAATCGCTGAATTCCTATAGTTAATCACATATTTTATCATATGATTAAAATTCTATTATTTTGCATTTCTGAACTTTCCAGGAGTCCATATCAACAATAAAGCAATTATTGTTTATCTTCATTGGGATTCAAATGAAAGCAAAGCAAGTTACTTTATTAACTGAACTTTAAGACATAGGTCTATTTGATTATTTCAAATCAAATTTCAAAAGATGTGCAGCAGACCTGAGGCAACACTATATTCTTCAGAAATATAGCTGATATAAACTGAATTAAATGCTATTGCAGAAGTGCATGCACAAAATGTAGGCCTACACACATTATAAAGGGTATAAAAAAACAGAAAATATTATCTTCATACTACCGGTATATTCATTACCTTTGAGTTCTTTGAGTGCATTGCCATTTTATAGGCCTACAGTCTATCAGGTGCACTGTCACTTGACACACACATCAACGCCGAAGGTTTAACAGGCAAACACTGGATGAACAATGGATTTTATGGAGCAGCGACCAAATATAACTGAATCGTGATTACACGGCTGCAAAGTGCGATGCTGGTGTGCGGAGTTGTATTGAAAAGAATGGAATCTAATGTAAATGAATGTCGAAAGCAGAGTGCATCGCAAACAGTAGCAGCCAAAGAGGAATGTTGTAACAGAACAAGTGACGGTGAAAAAATATTTGGCGGCAAACAACTAATGCGTCAGCCCAGGCTACTACTCTTTGGCCGGCTCGTTAGCCCAACCAAGTGTGTGCAGCATGCCTTTACGTAGCCTACTAACGGCGCATCATCATAAAGATAAATTTGATCTGCATCTGCATCACGCCCCATTTTAGCGGAAAACATGTTAACATTATATAATTGAAAGACAGCTAGTAATCACACGTTGACGTTACATCTAGTTATTAATTCACACGACATTCAATCATTTTACTAACACGGCAGTTATGAAGAATTTTGTTTATGTAACTTACTCATGTCGAAACGATGTACATTACCAACCTTATTCGTTTGCAATACCCCATGTATTATACAAATTTAGCATGTACACTTATCATAATATCCCATGCAAAACGGTTAGCTTGCTAGCTAGCTAACTGTGGAACTTCAGTATAGCCAATTATCTCACTTAGTTGTAGGAAATAGGCTACGTTCATATTACAAGTGATAGAATGAATGGGTGACTTATGTTTAGTTGATGTTATGACATGTAAAGTTAAGCTTGCTGAACTTAATTAGTCAGCCACGGGCAGTTTGACTGTGCCTATCGATACATTCGTGACACTCCTATTAGTAAACTGGAGAGAGCAAAACAGGAACATGGTCACATTAATCCCATAAACACACAGATAACTCTTACACCAACCTTATTTTGTGCCTTTTATTCATGTTTGTTTCAAGATTTAGTAAGTTTACTATAAGCACGTTTCGTTCTCTACTTTGATGCAGCATAGATTTCCATTATATCAGTCATCTTCCCCCTAAAAGGGGGCGTGTATGCAGCACATACAACGTTCTGTTCCATTCCATTCGTCAGTGCATATTGTTTAGTTTCCGGTCTGGCTAGATCGGTGTGGTGTTGTAGTTGTTCTAACGTTACTAGTGTTGCAACAGCATGTGAAAAAACTACAAAGTTTGTTACACCAAAATGAACGTTAATCTCGCAATAAAAAAATTGACGCCGTTAAAATAGGTTTCCGTTAACGCCGTTAATAACGCGTTTAACTGACAGCACTATGAATTTTGCTACAATTTATTTAAAAACCGGATTACTCTGGAACAGCTAACTATACACGGGAATGCATTACACCTTTGTGTTCGGTAAGGTCTGCTGTTTATTCTGATATAGGCCTATGGTTTGTCATTTGTTTCGTGAAGAGTGTGTAGGCCTACGGTATTCCACCGAGACGAATGGATGTGGGGATGGCGCAGAGAATAATTATTAAATCTCTTGACGTTATTTTTCTCGCGAACTGTTTATCACAGCAAATAGTGGCTAGTTAGCACCGTTTAAAAGCTGAGAAAAGGCTCTTTCGTGTGACACATGTGTGATGAGTAGCCTACTTCTCGAGGAGTTCAACAGAGAAGAATGGGTGAATTTGTGAGAAATGATTTAACTCTTTGTGTAGCGCATGTGAGCGCTTTTTTCTACATTTCAACCTGAATATTGGTGGGGACATTTCAGTCGTAATTTGACATTGGTGTGGACACGTCCCTCGGTCCCCACACAAATCTATGCCCCTGAATAAGTCCCTTCAGGGCGGAACAAGACCCCTCCGCTCGCCCTGTCGGAACTTATTTTCCCAATAATGACCGGCGTTCCATACATTAGCCCTTACGTAATGACAGTTTGTCCTGCAAGTTGAAAAATTTGTTTATACAGTATTTGGCGGAAAGAAGTAGTTCTACAAACAAGGCAGTTTTAGCAATTAAAAAGTGGAAATCATAGCAGCAAATTAATACAACACAAGTGGCAACGGGTATAAGCAGGATAATGGT
Source organism: Alosa sapidissima (assembly GCF_018492685.1). Taxonomy (NCBI): domain Eukaryota; kingdom Metazoa; phylum Chordata; class Actinopteri; order Clupeiformes; family Clupeidae; genus Alosa; species Alosa sapidissima. The sequence goes on along the minus strand of NC_055972.1, from coordinate 17,777,431 downwards.
CTCCAGAGCATTCGATTATCAGAAAAATAATGCACGTTCTAGGTATGTGCTCCGCTGCGCAGGCCAGATGCTGTGCTGTCATGGAGGCCCCAGCTGGTGAGGGATGAGAGCGGGGAAGAGGCTCCTCTCTGCTGGCTGTGTAATTCACCGCTCCAACCAAGGGCCTGGGAGAGCATTCATTTGTGATCTACTCCTACAGTTATTGATGACCCGGTGAGTCCTGACGGCAAAGCTCTCTGAGGTGGAGAGTTGGCCAGGAAGTGCAGCACACACCCCTACACACGTACACACATGCATACACTTACAGTGCATGCGCGCACACACACACACACACACACACACACATACTGCAGACAAGCAGAGAGACCCCTTAAGGCCAATTCACACCAATCATTTGTGACGTGATGAAACCATTGCAGAGAGGAGCTGAGCAGTGTGAATTAAACATTGCAAGATGTTGCCAGCTGTTGCAAACCATTTCAAAACATTTGACGTGTCAAATCGCAGTTGCGAGATTTAAGAGCACTTTAACCTCAGAGCATTTATGGCACGTTGGCACTCAATGAGTCCTGCAGAGGCATCAGGTCAGAGTTTTGGCCAAAAGAGAGGCAGAGATGCTTATCAACTCGGTTTTGAAGATCACCAAAGTCTGTAGGCTACAACATCCATCGAATGGATAAATGGATAGTAAAGTGACAAAAGCAATTTTACTGACTGTTGGCTATCAGCTTTGTTGATAAAGTAAAATTCATCTGGTCTGATGAAATTAAGTCTGAACTATTTGCCCACAATTCCCAACGGTGTGTGTGGAAGAAACCAGGCACTAAACTGCACTGATGTTTGTCCTTCTTTGCGCTTTTCTCATCCTCTCAAAGGAACTCTGGATGTCATTCATAGTGACCATTGGGTCCTTGGTTACCTGTCTGACCAAGGCCCTTCGTCCCGGATTACTCAGTTTGGCTGAGCGGCCAGATCTAGGAAGACTGTTGGTTGTTCAAAACTTTCCCATTTGAGAATGTTGGAGGCTACTGTGCACTTGGGCACTTTCAATGCTGCAGAAATTTTCTTGTATCCTTCCCCTGATCAGTGTCTTCACAAAACCCTGTCTCGCAGGTCTACGGACCATTCTCTCGACCTCATGGCTTGGTTTTCACTCTGACATACACCATCAACTGTGAGACCTTATATAAAAACATGTGTGCCTTTCCTAATAAAGTTCAGTGAATTCATTTAGGCACAAGTGGACCCCAATCAAGTTGTAGAAGCATCTCAAGGACCATTGATAGAAGTAGGATGCACCAGATCTCAATTACAAGTGTCATATCAAATGGTCTGAATATTTAATAAGTCAAGGGAATATTTCAGTCTTTTATTTTTTATAAATTTACAAAACACTCCAAACACCTGTTTTTTTGTGAAGTGTTGGGGTATTGTGTGTAGATTGATGAGAAAAGAACATCCATTTTAAGATGAGCAGGGCTGCCAACTCTCACGCATTGACCGTGAGATTCATTCATTTGATGGCTCCACGCACTCACACACCAATCCTATGCGTGAGGGTTGGCAGCTCTGGATGAGTCTGAAACATAACAAAACATAGAAAAAGTGAAGCGCTGTGAATACTTTCCATATGCACTGTATGTGTATCTGTATGTGTATCTGTATGCACCCTTGTGTGTGCTTGCTTGGTAATGGTGGCTAAGTCTTGCTCTGTGTTTCCCGCTTCTGCTCCCTAATAAAACCTTTGATTGGACAACGTGCCTCATCAATCGTTACAGTATGTTCAGAAAGTTGCTAGTTTATAGAGCCAGCTCATCTCGTCACGAGTCTTTGGTGTAAATGGGCCTTTAGGCATCACCACTGATGCCTACTACCCTGCCTGCCCCTCTATTACATTGCAGCATTTCAGCAAGAAAAACATTCAAGGAGACAGTCAGATCCTTATCCTTATGGCTGACTCTACCATCATCTTCTTAATGGTGATTGGATACAGATCTTTGCCCATCTGCATTACCTTTTTTATATGTAATGCCATTGAGAGGAGAGAGACTTTTAATAATTGAGAGAATTGTATGCGAAGGACTCTGTGTAATTATCTGCGAGCAGTATTCTCAGTAGGAGGCCTGGCAAAGCAGCTCTCATGGCATCGGATCAACGTTAATGATACTTGCGTACAGTGCCGACACCACCGTATGCCTCAGTATCCCACAGCAGTGGGATGGCAGCCGGATAAAGCTAGGGAGCAGGAGGGGTATACGGAGCGAGAGGAGCGCACATGTCTTTGTTTTCCCCAATCACTCTCGCATTACACAAACAAACAAGTGCGGAGAAACTCAGGAGCACTTCAAGGAACATGCTCCAGGAAAAGTGTTGACATGATGTGGTGGGGGAGGGGGGTTGTATGCGATGCATCACAAAGATTGGATAAGGATTAGAATTATGAAAGAGAGAGAGAGGGAGGATTCGAGACAGGAAAAGAAGTAGGTGTTTTCCAGAGAACAGATATAGTAGCACTGTTTGTTTGTTATGTAATTCAACCAAAGAAAAAAAAATACAGACACACAGACACATTCATTTGACTTTATATTCTGTGATTACACACAAAAACAGATATCTTTTGATCAAAAAAGATTAAAAAAAAAACTTCATAGGGAATCGGGGGTCCATGGGGGAAGCTGGAGTTAATGAAGATATGGTGTTTACAATGAAATGTAGTACTGAAGGGTCACAAATGAATGTGTGCATGAATTGTGTGCATAATTTTTGTATGAATGTTTGTGACTGGAATTGCGACCACACCTCTATACCATCATGCCAAGCTCATCATTTTCACACTCCTCACAAAGTGTTCCTGCCAGGTTAGGAGTGTGAGTTTGGGTGTGGGGGTGTTCCTGAAAGGTTAGGAGTGTTAGTTTGGGTGTGGGGGTGTTCCTGCAAGGTCTTTGTGAATAAGGCCATGCAGTACAAAGTTGGATATTTCTGTGACGTGTACTACAATGCATGTTAGACCTCCAAGACAGATGTCTAAGTGCAAGGTCATAACCCCTTGCAGTTTTCGTGCAGTCTCGAAAATTACACCAGATCAAAACAATGTTTAGATTTTACCTTTGAAAAAGTGCGCATCATTGTTATTCTGGTCGTGGCCTGTTTACATAAGCCATCTTCAGTCACATGCTATGCCTCACCAGCGAAGCTGTGCATGTGAACTTGGCTCCTAGGTGTGCTGATGCCTGGACGGGAGCCAGCCTCTTCCATCTGTTCACCCCTGCACTTACCTCTCCGCGAGGTCTCAACATATGTCGCTTACACTGGAAGCGCCGGTCTTTACAATCAATCAGGCTGCCACATGTTTCCAGGGCAACCTTTGAGAGAGAGGGAGGGGAGAAAGGGTGCCAACGCAACCCATAAGGCCCCTGCAGATATGGGGGGGGATAAATGGAGAGGTGGTGCATGGATAAATGTGTTGGGGGTCCGAGCAGAAAATGAGTTTACAGGAGGAGAGTTCTGATCTCTTCCAGCTGGTCCCTGATAATGCCCAGGAAAGTCATCAGTGATGGACACAGATGACCCTTAAGTGCTGCCAGCCTGTTATCACATCAGGTGGGTGGGGGCTGGGTTTTCTTTTTCCTTTTTATATCCCACAGAGTGAGCACAGTCTTTTCACAGTCCACAGGACTGAGGTGAAAATGGAATTCCCCAGTTCCCCTGACTTCTTAAAAGTGGACGTTTTCAGAGGCCTGTCTTCAAGTGGATGAAGCTCAGATAAGCCACCAGAATGATTGCTGAAGGAGCTTGATACACACACACGTACCTTTATTCAAAAGGAACATATAACTTAATTGTCATTAAATTGTGTCAACAAATCTTTTCTTCTTTTTTCTTCTTAATGTTCTTTTTAAACATTAAATAATATATTGCAAAATATGCTCATGATAAAGTTATTTTTTTCTATTAATCGTGACTTGTTAATGCTTATCCCAATGAACAGTCATTAGTTAGAAATACCTGGAGGTCATTGGCTAAAAATAAGATATGTCAATGCGAGCATCTAAGACCTAAATCTGGACAGGCAAATTTACCATTAAAGGCTGCAGGTCTATCGAGAGATATGGCCACTTGAAGATAATAATCTTTTTTCTCTCCAAACGTGACTTGCTCTCTCCACTCTCTCCCACACGGCTTCGCTTAGCTTGAGGCACTCGTGCAATCCACGCGATCTGCCTCCTTTCTTCACTTAAAGAGCTGCTCTCAACATGCTGAGCGCCGACGTGAGTGGGGAAAGTTCAAACGCAGCCGCCGCATATTTAACCTCACCTTTGCTGCGCTTGATGATCAGCCTGTGTCAAATCCGATGAAGACCCACCGACAGGCAGAGAAAAAAATCTTGGTAATGTGTCACACTTTCCCATGATCACACACTGAACGTCCATGGCTCGAAACAGTCACTCTGCTTCTACTCAAAGTTTGATTCTAGAAAAGTGTCTGATCAAGGAAACTTGACTGAAACGAAAATAGCACATTATTCTTTTATAAAGACTTCAAAAATGTCACCTTCCTCTGGAAGCTGCTCTATTACCATCATGATGGCATCTCTGTGACTTACTGCTGTGCTTATCTGGAGGAGGTATTTTTCTATGCATAGTGTCACACATGCTGGCTCAGGCATATGAAACAAAGTAACAATAAAGTATATTTATTAAATAATTATAGAAAAGTCAGTATGTGGGAGCTTAAAAGTAAAGTGTAGTGCATAGTGTCTAGGGGTATGAGTACAAGTGTTCGACAACATAACAAAACGACACTGGAGTCAACTCCACTAGATTGAGAATAATATGGCTTCAGCAAATTGATGTGACATAACTGCGTTGATATTTTCCTGTCTGGCGTTGCCACTAGTCACGTTCTGTCACCTGACACACAACAGAATATGGCCCGACAAACTTCGCGCAAAAGGGCGACCCAGGCATTGGCAGCAAAGCCAGCACCTGATCTCCAAGACTAAAAACTGGCTCAACTGCCCGGCGGTCAAAATAGGTCTTCATCCTACCCTGGGCCTTAGCAAGATTTTCACTAGCAAGCTTACCTTTTAGGAACAGCTGCGTCGGAAACCATTGACATAATCGATCACATTTTCCAGAGGGGAAGATTTCTTCCAATCCATCTTTTAAAACAGATAATGGGCCTCAAACATTATGTGCAAAAACAAAATCGTTTGGACTGAACCCTGTGCTGTCCTGTACAACTTCCCGTGCTGCCAACAACAGCCACGGAAGCCCATCCTCCCAGTCCTGATTTAACTCCACACAATAAGCACGCAGAAGAGACTTTAGAGTACTGTAGAGTGAAAACGCTCCAGAGCGCCTTGACTCTGTGCGTGGTATGCGCTACTTAATTGTTGTTTAATGCGTAGCTGAGTCAACACTTCCTTAAACATCTTCGACTTGAAATTGCTACCACGATCACTTTGGGGATGCCTTATGACTTTGGGGATGCCAAAAATAGAAATAAATTGAGACAGCGCTTTTACTACGGGCTTGGTCTTGATGGTGCGCAATGGGTAAGCGGCCGGATACCTTGTAGTCTGGCACATCACAATACGCACACCCTGATTTCGCACGAGGCAATGGACCAACGCAATCAACGAGAAGATGTTCAAATGGCTGTCCTACTGCTGAAATTAGGCATAACGGCGCAGGTTTGATTGACTGATTGGGTTTACCCGCAATCTGACAGACATGGCAGGTTTTCACAAACTTAGCCATATCACGTTTCAGTTTCGGCCAATAAAAATGCTGTAACAGCCGACAGTACGTTTTGCGGACACCAAAGTGCCCGGAAACCCCGCCATGAGCAGTCTGCAAAACTAAATCACGATATTCCCTCGGCATAACCACTTGCAACACCAGTTTTTGAACGTCATGATCAGACGGCAACCACTTACGCACCAACAAACCATCAACAGTACAATAACCAACACGAGACAGAGAGGACGGTAACACAGGTAAAATTGGACAAGCACGGTCATTATTGTCAGACTGATCTTCCTCTTGTGCGCGACTCATGGCCCGAGTCACCGCACAAGCCGTAAAAACATCTGGGAACTCATTTGCACATACATCAGACTCAACTGGCAAAACAGGCTCAATTTTCACATCAGGAGGTGGTGGCACACCCGGCCAAACACATCCACCAGCAATATTGTTACCAATTATCACATCCACTTTTGGCACAGGCAATGAGGGACAAACAGCCATGGCAAACTCTCCTTGTACCAAATCAGAATTTAACTTCACCCGATGGAGAGGAACGGAGATGGTCTGCATCCCAATCCCACGGATCAGGACGCAGCTCCCAGTGTCGGATTCTTTATTAAATGGCAAGACTGACTGAACGATAAAGCTCTCACTTGCTCCTGTGTCACGCAACACTCTTACGGGCACTTTAACAGAACTACCGACCAAGGACACATAGCCCCTTGTAATGAATGGACCATAGCTCTCACTAGGGGCGTCATGCAAGCCAAAATTCAGAGGGGGCACCATCAGGCAATTTTTTTCGGGGGGGGGGGGGGGGGGGGGGTCATGTTAGAGGGGGGCCGGAGATTTCTCCCCCAGGAAATTTTGAAATTTTGGCTGCTAAACATACCATTTCAATGCAGTTTGGAAGGAACAGAAATACCTTAACAGAGCAAGCAGCAACCCTCATCTATCTGAGGACTAAGATAAAGTATCTATTTTGTAAGTTACAGTTTTTCTCAGTCGCTTTGGTGCTTTTCTTAGATCAGAATGAAAATTCTAATAACTATTAGTTCAACCTCCACAACATTTAGTCATTTGTGCACATCATAGTAGCAATTTCTCCTTCCTCTGAACAAATTGCAAATGCTTTTGAACATACTGTACATCAGTTGCTTTGTCATGTCAGTCAAAATGAAATATACTTATGGATGCTTAATAGTCGTTTCCAATAAAACTAATAGTCTTCATTTCATTGCTTGAGTCATTACATTCAAAATTGGTGAACTAGTTATCAAATTCTGTCATAATGCTGTAAAATTGCAAAGAGCATACAGTATACAGTAAAACTGTGAAACGTACATATTCAGTGTCTTGTACTCACTTACTCCCCTAACTACAGCAATTTGTAACTTTACTGTAATTTTCAAATGGCTGTACAAGTACTGTATAGTGATGTCTTGAGCATTTTCAGGTAGTGTCACCGAGTTCTGACCTTTTTTTGCATGGGAAACACTGAGAGCATAAACTGTCTTAATGAAAACATGACAAAGCCATTTGACTATCTTGTTCATAAACGATGGTGTCAAGACTTCTCATTTTGATGACACTGGCAGTTTCATTGACATAAATACTTGCTTTTGAGGAATGGACTATTTTGAGCAAGTGACGTGCTTTTGCAGGTTATCCACTAGGTTTTGCAGTTTGCACTAATTGTTTTGAGAAATGCACTAACTGCTGTGCAAATGTTAATAGTGATGTGAGAAAAGCACCAAAGCGACTGAGAAAAACTGTAATGTAAAAAACATAGGTTGGTGAAAGAACTGTAAGCTCAAATTCAGCTCATTAAAGTGTAAGCTCATTAAAGCATGTTTAGACACACACATTTACACTTAGGCGTACTACACATGATTTTAAAAACTGTACCATTGCAGTTGTTATGATTTGATTGATATGTCACCTAAGAACAATCTTACATTAAAAAAGCTGCTGAGGTCTGACTTTGTGGTGCTCAGAAATTAAATTAGTTTAATCTTAATTCATGTGATGAAGGACTTTGAACGAAGTTTGACAGGTTTCAGTGCTGAGTAAGGTTAACACAAAATATTTGAATATTTTACTACTAGTAATATATTTTTCATCACCATTATGGCAAGCAATAGGCTAGGCCTACCTCATTTGTACCTGCAAATCATGAGCAAGTGACCTGATAACCTAAGTTATGAGCACATGAGAGAGACTATTAGACTTTCTTTTCCTCTACATCACGGTCATAGCGATCCTATTTATATAAAACAACTTTAGGCCTCCTTTTAAAAGGGTATCCCTTTTTACTACATGGATTAGCTGCCACACACGTGAAGAGAACAAGTGGAGATTGAGAAACATCCAACGCAATTGGAAGGCCTAATGTTATTAGGTTGGATTTTGTAGTCACTGCAAATTTAACACCCTCGTTTCTATGAAACTGGTAACAATTGAACCAGGAGACTTTGCCAAATATTTGTAATATGTGTAAGAGTAGCCTGGCTACGTTACACTGACACCATGTAGGTAGGCTAACGTTAACGTAATGCTCTGAATTCGCGGCCAACACAAATCCATAGTTCTAACTATTTGATCGCCAAGTCAAAATTTCCTGGTCAACCACAAATAATTCCACTACTTTTTATTGCTTCTAGACTACTTACCACTTCAACACCATTGACTGTATCTGTTTAAACTATAACTGTAACAGTTCAACTGTTCAAACTGTAGCGTTAACTGTAATGTCACAGTCAGGAGGGGTTTATTATTATTATTATTATTATTATTATGTATAAATGTCTGATGCTGGGGGAAGATGCTTATTTGTGCACAATGAACAATTCCCTGTGATGGACGTTTTCCTGCTTTCTCATGTGGAACACTGTGATTGGTGGATGGACTAATTGGACTGGGGTGTGTGAGGGTTTGCGATTGGGAGAATGGGGAGGTAAATCCTTTTTATAGGGAAAGGGGAGGTTGTAGTGACGACGGGGGGGAACCCAGGGCTGGCCTGATGACGCGACCCTGAAGCAACAGCTGATGCGAGGTGGACTGCTGGATGACTGACCGCTGACGGGTTGATTAAGAGGACGCAAACTAGCGATCCATGAAGGAAAGTAACTTTTGCTTATCTGCTGTCTTGCTGTGTGAGTGGGCCATCGGTCATCTGTCTAAGTTTTAAGAACTGTCCTTTTCCCGAGGGGTGCCGACTTCCTGGAGCTGTGCAGCCTGACTGAAGAGAGGAGACCGCTGATATGCGCGATCGTACGTCTGCTAAAGGAAAGTAAAACAATCATTCTGTCTTAGTGTGGATGGGCCAGCTCAAGGTTTACGAAGTATTAAAACATTGTTCTCTCCCCGAGGGCGATTGCTGCGTGGAAGAGCGCGCCTGCCGACAAGGAAGTCTTCTGCGCATTTTGGACAGCAGTCTGAGCGTGCCCTAACGTCACTGGCTGCAGGGAGGCGGACTCCACGGAGACGGCGCTGCTACACCACCCAGTGCATTGTGGGATTTGTTGTTTTCTTGGTCGGCGAGGAGGGTGCCGCCGACCAATGTTATTTCTCTGATTGGGGGCCAGCAATGCGCGACAGCGGAGGGGGCGTGGACTGTGTCATGGTGAGCCCTCCCTCCTTATAACTGCTTGGGCCTATTGCACAATTGTCTACCTGTGTGGCAATTAAGAACAAACTGGACTGAAGTGATTTATTGTGTGCTTATTCCTATGTGGCTTTATTGGTGTTAAACGTATTGCTATGCAATTCTGAATGGTACATTCTGGAGTGCTGTGAATAATATTGTGTTTCTACTAGTGCTAGCCTGTGTGTTGGTAATGCTATTCCCTTTGCTGTGATTGAGTGTGTGTGGGCTATTTTATCTTAAGAGAGTCCTGTGATGTTCTTCTTGTTGCTCAGAGTTAGGCTTCTAGTGGCTTAACTGGTATTGCGGGCACTGTGTGGGTGATATCCTGGGCTTTAACAGAGGGTGGGCTCGGGCCTGACACTGTACACTTAACATCTTCTGCCGGCTCTGCATGTATGCTTGCTGCTGCTGCTCTCTTGTAATAAATAACTGTAAATTTATTCAGTGTGGTGGTTGTGTCTCAGAGAGGTTCGAATCTGCATTGTTAAGAGTGGCACGACAGTAACAGTTCAACACAAGCAAAACATTGCGAGCTCAATGCGCGTGTGAGTTGTTACGGGAACATACACAGACACCAATTTTAGGAAAATGGCTAATGTTGACCGGTCTTCAGCATTTGAGTCGTTATAGGCTCTGGCTTATTATGGCGCATAATAGGAACAAAGTTATGATCAAAAAAATTATCTGGGAGGAAAAATCCGAGGGAGCACGTGCCCCCTTTATTTCAATGGGCATGACGCCACTGGCTCTCACTAGTACAACCCCAAAACAGAAAAAGTTGGGACGTTGTGTAAAATGCTAATAAAAACAGAATGTGATAATATACAAGTCTCGTAAACCCATATTTAGCAGCAAAATGGACATAGACAACATATCAAAATGAAAATTTTAAATGAAAATTGGGACTATTTCATGGAAATATATGTTAATTTTGAATTTAATGCCAGCAACATGTTTCAAAAAAAGTTGGGACGGGAGCATGTTTACCACTGTGCTACTTCACCTCTTCGTTTAACAAAATTCTGTAAATGTTTATGAACTGAGGAGACCATTTGCTACAGTTTTGAGAATGAAACATGAAACAGTCGCCCGGTCATGCCGTTTCGCACTCTACAACATACGGAAAATCAGGACTTACTTGACTCAAGATGCTACCCAACTTCTGGTTCAGGCAATAGTCATCTCACGACTCGACTACTGCAATGCCCTCCTGACAGGTCTCCCAGCCTGCGCAGTGAAACCACTTCAGATGATCCGGAACGCGGCGGCGCACCTGGTCTACAACCAACCCAAAAGGGCACGTTACCCCGCTGCTCATCCAGCTACACTGGCTACCTATGGCGGCCCGCATCAAATTCAAGTCTCTAACGCTTGCCTACAAAGTAGTCTCCAGTTCTGCTCCCACCTACTTGAATGCCCTCATACAGACTTACACTACCTCCAGACCGCTGCGCTCCTCTGACGAACGACGTCTAGCTCTACCACCGGTACACTCAAGCCAATCCAAACTTTTTTCATCTGTTGTTCCTCGTTGGTGGAACACACTGCCAGTTCCTACAAGGGCAGGGACATCCTTCTCCACTTTCAAAAAACTCCTGAAGACCCAGCTCTTTAGAGAACATCTACTCTCATAGCAACACTTACAACAAGTCTTACTGATCCTAGCACTCACCAGCCGTTTTAAACTGACAAGTAACTGTTAAAAACAGCACTCACCGACGCACTTATTCTTACTGTACTCTAATGTTTTTTAAACTGTCCTAAAATTGTGAGAATTGTTCTAAAACTTACTGTTTACCATGTTGTTAGTCGCTTTGGTTAAAAAAGCGTCAGTCAAATGTAATGTAATGTAATGAAATTTTGTCCCATTAATCCCCAATATAGGATTTCAGTTGTTCAAGAGTATGGGGTATTCTTAGTCATGTTTTTCATTCCATTATGAAAATTTTGACAAATCTGGACGGCAGACAGGCCATCTTAGCACCTGGACTCTTCCTCTATGGAGAAATACTATTTAAATATGTGCAGAATTCATTTTGGCATTACTTTCCTGAAATATTCAAGGTCGTCCCTGGAAAAGACATTGCCTGGATGGCAGTATATGTTGCTCAAATCCTGTATACATCATTTAGAATTGATTGTGCTTTGCCAAATGTGCAAGTTGGCCATGCTGTAGGCACTTACTGTAGGCTCCTCCACACCGTCATAGATGTTGGGTTTCGAACTGAGCACTAAAACAAGTTAATAATAATAATAATAATAATAATAATAATAATAAGTCCTGTAGATGATTAACTCCCCAAATACTTCATAATTTCATGTTAAGAAGCATTAAAATGTCATTGTTTCATCATTTGAGCACATTTTGTGATACGTGTGATAAATACCCCTACATCTTTACTTCTATAAGTCCCTGTCTCTCTGGGATGCTCTTTTTCATACCCAATCGTGTTGCCACTTACCCTAATTAGTTGCGAAACATTCTTCCCTTTGTTTTCTTTATCATTACACAACTTTTCCAGCATTTTATTACCCCGTCCCAACTTTTTTTGAAACATGTTGCTGGTATCAAATTCAAAATTAGCATTGTGTAACGAACTGAGCCTAGCTGGCTTATGACTGTGCTCCCATGATGCTGTTCAGGTTATGTGTTATGTTGAATGTTAATGTTAACCATGCAAGTTACCAATGTTGTACGTCCTGTCTGTCGTGTTTATGTTTATAGTTGATTACAGTGTTCATAACTGGGTCTAACTAGTGTGTGTTGAAGATACAGCCTCACATAGATGTTTAGTGCTGGAGCATAGGGCCAGGTCTGGCCCGGAATTATGTGTTTGTGTGTTTTGTTGCGTAACCAATAAAGACCATTCTGAGACAACTTTGCAGTTTGTATATATATATAGAATATATTTTCCACAAAATAGTCAAATTTGTCATTTTCAACATTTGATATGTTGTCTGTGTCCTTTTTGCAACTAAATATGAGTTTAAGAGATTTGCAGATTATTACATTCTGTTTTTATTCACGTTTTACACAATGTCCCAACTTTTTCTGTTTTGGGGTTGTACATTCATCAGAACCATTACGTCCTTGCTGCGGCTCCTCCTTGGAAGGACAAGCGCTCTCACCACCCAACCCCTCCGTAGAGGTATCACAAGTCGGAGTCGTCACCGTAGAGGAGACAGTCCGGCCAGACCAGGCCACCAAACCCACCCCGGCCTTTTCCGAAATAGACTTGAAGGAATTCCGGTTTCGTTGTCTGTCATGCAATACGGGACACTCTTTTTTCCAATGACCCTTACCCAAGCAATAATGGCAATTTCCCTCATCAGTTCTATTTCGTGCACCATAATCTGATCTAGGGCCACTAGTAAAACGTCTGGGGCGAAATTCATCACGGCTAAAACTATGGGGTGCTTAATCTCTTGGTTTACTTTTGTGAGTCAGTACAAATTGATCTGCAAGGACTGCAGCTTCTGCCGCGGTTTTGACTTTATGTTCATTTATGTAAGTTGCAAGTCGGTCTGGAATAATATTCTTAAATTGTTCCAACACGACCAAATCAACTAGACTCTCATATGTTTTAACCCCTTCGGCCGCGCAGCAACGCAAGAACACCCCATTTAACTCACGAGCCAGTTCGGTGTGTGTTTGCCTATCACCTTTCCTCCAAATCCTAAAACGTTGCCTGTATTCCTCCGGAATGAGCTCGTAAGCCTTCAGAATAGCGTCTTTTACTGCCTTATAACTTTTACGCTCCTCTGCGCTAAGGGCGACAAAAGTATCCTGGGCCCGACCCGTAACCACTGCCTGCAATAACAACGTGCATTCATCATCTTTCCAACCACGATCATTCGCTATATTTTCAAACAATGAAAAGAAGACATCGGGGTCACGTTCATTACATTTAGGCAGATATCTGATCATATTTGACAGGTTTAACTCTGGATTTGGCTGAGGTGCAGGCCCAAACCTATCAGGGCTACCACCTGGAATTTTGCCCTCTTCAATAAGCCTAAGCCGCTCGAGCTCATTTTCTCTCTCGATCTGTCGCTCACGCACTTTCAACCTTTCGTATTCAAGTAATCTTTCCTGTTCCCTTTCTGACGCTGCCAAATTTAGTTATTTTTCTTTCGCTTCAGCTCTACTAGCTGCCAATTTATCACGCTGAATTTGTAACTCCAGTATAGCCTTTTGATCCTCAAACGTCAAATGACCACCTCTAGGGGTAGATGTATCTGTTGGAGCAATTGGATCTGGTTCTACATTTAAAGAAAGAACATCCATTTCTATTAATCTTTCCGCAACCAGTTGTTTTAGTTCTTTCTTATTAGCTGATTTCGCAAGGTTTAAATCAAATCGGTAATGCTGGACGACTTATCGCAGTTGTTCTTTCTTAAGACTATTCAAACCCTCTTCCGATGGGGAAGCAAAAAAGTCACTGAGATTTTCCATGTAAACTTTAGGCCTACTGGTAATTCAACAAAACTCCACAGAACAAAACAGGTGCCAAATTAACCTACGTTGTCTACTTCAACGAATGCCTCTCATTCAAAAGCCCTTAAAATCCACCATCATGCGCGTCTTCTATTCACAGTGAAACCAAGTGTCAGAGAACATCGGGAAAATAAACTGGCCACTAATAGCAGCTGCCCCAGCATCTAACTAAAAAGCACACACCCTGAATATTTCCATAGCATATGTCTTCAGCGTGCCCTCTTGCGATTAGACTGCTAGCCAGTCTCCCCATGTTCGACACGCCAACTTAAACAAACTAAACAATTTACAGCAAAACAAAAAAACTTTTAGGCGGTCTCACCTAACACCAGGGGTTTACGGAGCTCCAACCCTAATTAGGTCTCCACCAGGCCTCAAACGCCAAGCAACACGTGAACAAAGCCGCATGCAAAGGGTAATCCTGCATCTATGCACAGGACCCAGTGGAACTCCCTCTCACCGTCGCAGCAAACCGGAAACTGCAAATCAATTAACCAAAGTAATTAAGCGAACACTACCAAATAGCAACCAAATCCGAACTGATCCCGGACGAGCCCCCACATGTCACACATGCTGGCTCAGGCATATGAAACATAAGGGAGGTCCACGCAACGTAACAATAAAGTATATTTATTAAACTAGATGTACTGCAGAGCGGTACAAAATATGACCGCCGCCTAGTCCAGCACATGTTTTCCACAAAAATAAGTCACGCTGAAAGGCATATATGATTCTAACTGTCTCACTGAATTGCATTATGCACACTCAATTCTCACTGGTATCTGCTAGACAACAAGTACCAAAACATGATTAGTTCATAGATTTCACATGTAATATACATTTTATCCAACCCCACCCCCATCTTGCCTGTTCATAATTCTGAGAAATTCTTGAATTGTGTGTGTGGGTGTGTGGGTGTGTGTGTGTGCGTGCATGTGCATGTGCTTGTGTGTTTGCCTGTTTATGTGCCTGTGTGTGTGCATGTGCATGCATGCGTATATATGTCTACTGTGTGAGTATGTGTCATACGTAGGATTACTGTGAATGTTTGTGTGTGCGTGTGTATCTGTTTATGCACATGTGTGCATATGGAATGGGTTTACATGACCCCTGGAGGCAAACATACACAAAAAATTGGTCATCCTAGGCCCTACGGTTCTCAAGATATTCACAGAAAACTGTGTCTGCATTACCCTCCTTTCGGGGGGTCCAGTCCAGCGGGGGGGCTACAGATCAAAACGAAAAGCGATGATTCCATGCTATCCATGTGGGGTTACATGCCCACCAAGTTTCGTGTACCCCAGTCTTTCAGAGTCCCTTGTTGTTGTACGGTCACTAAATGTACACATAAATTATTTTATTTTAAGGCCCCCCATGAACGAAAGTCCACGAAACTTGGCATGCATTTGGAGGGTGTCATAATGATCCTACACTTTCAATTTCGTGCAGTTTTGACCATGTCAGCCATCACAGTTTTGTGATGAAAACACCTAATGTTTTGCTTTTTAATTTTTAACTAGGTGGCGCTATACATGAAATAAGTGGTAATGGGATAGGTTGGCATGCCCCCTTAAGACCAACATACAAAAAAAAAAGAAAACTGTCTCCGGCCACCTACAGGCCAGTTGGTGTATAGTAACATAAATTAATTTATTGTGTGGCCCCCCATGAACGGAATTCCACAAAACTTGGCGTGCATTCAGAGGGTGTCATAGTGATCTTACACTTCCAATTTCGTGCAGTTTTGACTATGTTAGGTCACAGGAAATTTGGACATGCGAAAAAGAAAAAAAAAATCTGACTAAACCTATATGACCGCCGCTTCGCTGCGCTGCGGTCATAATAATTACAGAAAAGTCAGTATGTGGAAGCTAAAAAGTAAAGTGTAGTGCATAGTGTCTAGGGGTATGAGTACAAGTGTTCGACAGCATAACAAAACATAACATAAGCACTATGACGACGGCCGAGAGGAGAGGGAGTCCGTCTGCATCCTGAGAGCGGGCCCTTTTAATGTCTGGCTCATCAAGACCAACCACAGCACACCTGTGCACACCGGCACGGCTGCAGCCCCCTGCTGGAAGATGGAAATATTTACAGAAAAGGGGCAGGGTTGGTACAGGCCTGACAGGGTCCTGATAATAGTGAAATGGCTTGTTTAGCTAAACTATAGGAAAACTTGATCATAACTTAAATCAATATATCTTTTTACATTCCAAATACTTTCAGAGATAGCCTTAGACTATTTGTAAGGCTCTTTGCTTCATCTTCAACAGTTATTTCTATGAATTTATTTTAATCACTTCTATTACAGCCTACAGTTATATTATTATTTTATATTTTCTACTAATCCTGCTCTACAAAGCATTCATGCTGCTAGATCATTGCAGGCTACCAGGCAGACAGTACTAATGCATCATGAAAACTTTACTTGACACTCTCAGAGGAGAAAATAGCCAGTATAAGTATCCCTGTACATCTATTTTCTTTCCCCCAAACTGTCGTGGAAAGGTGACCCTCGTCCAGGTATACACTTATCTCACCCCTTCAATGCTCTTCAAAATGAGTGACCAGGAAGCGTCGCTGTCGTCGCCTCGCTCGCGTGCGGAGTGGGCTGTGATTTACGGCCCCTATTCACAATCTCTGACAGACACGAGGCTCCCCTCGGCCTGCATGATAAACCTTTTATTCCACGTAATTGGAGCCGGTTCCCCACACCCCCTCCACAACTCCCCTGCCGAGGCGTGTACCTATCTTCTTTTCATTCCCTCGCAATAAACTCAAATTTGCGGTTTGTCTTTATTAAACTCCTCCTTCGTCACCACAAACAGAAAGCAATCACCCTGATCGTCCATCACACCCTGCGCACCGTAGTAACACAACCACAACAAAGGCCAGTGTGTGTGGGGGAGTGTGAGACTCTTTTAGTTTCACTGTAGATCTTACATAACCATCCGGTGACATGTCTATCTGTCTGCAGGCCCCTTGGCGACTAGGAAAAGAGCCGCCCGATGTCATTGCTGCACCAAATAAATGTGTATATAGTCCACAAGGGCCATTTCCACTTCTCTGCTTCATTAGGAGGGAATAAGGCATCCTGGATGGATAGGGCAGTAATGAGCCATGCCAGACGTCCACCCTGGGAAGGCTGACCACGTGGTCATCATGATCCTGGCAGTACTGAAGACTGTCGAGGGGCGCATCAGCTGGGCCCTTCATTGACTACATTTGTTCATGAATTACTGAGTCATTCAACATTTAGATTCATTCACCAGGCAATCTCGATCATCTTTAGTATGGCCACAGTGCAATAAATGTACTTATTTTGAAATATGCTTATACATATTTCAATAATAAAAATAAATGGTAACACTTTACTTGACAGTATTGACATACTGTAAGAGTAAACACTAATCCTAAACCCCTAACACTAATCCTGTCACTCTTATGTCGATACTGTCAAGTAAAGTGTAACCAAATAAATATGTGTAGTGTGGTACGTACTGTATATCATCTGGCATCCACAAACATTCTATTGAAACACATGCATGGTGTCTGGATTCTGAACCTTCAATACTTTAAATAGAAATTCAGAGACAAGAGTATACTGTTTCATTGTTTTCAGAGAAATATAAAGTCTTCCAACTGTTCCTTGACACCGACAAACAATTTCTGAAATATGTTTGTTGTTTAAGTGTGTTAATTGCTTGAACTCATGAAGCACTATCTAATCCTTTAAAAAAAATGAAAGGCAAAGTCTTAGTCCCATGTCACCATATTTCCATAACTCATTATTGCCTGGCATTCTGACAAATGAAAAGAGTTCTTACATCTCATTCAAAGACAGAAGTTAGCAAGGTTCTTCCTAAATCTTTCAATTAAAAATGATGCCCACGTTCCCAGATGAGCCACCCTCTCCCATTACAATTTAGTTGCATGCTACTGACAGGGATTCTTTCCCTATTTTGGTGTGAGTGGTGTGCCACGTGTAGACCAGACTGCAAACATTTTTAAATAGAATAAAGAATGTTTGGTGTCCCAGAACATGACAAAGGACATCAAATATACGGACTGATGTATGGCAGGAAATGTACCACCTTACTCCCACATGCTCTTACAATTTGAGTAAATGAAAAAGCCTTATTACTGTATGTCCATAGCCGTGTTTTTCTGTCACTGTAAATAGAAATTAGAGCAATTCCATTTTAGTTGTAGCTTGACAAATCAAAACAAATCAAATGTTTATTTGTCACATACATTATACAGGTAGCCTATAAATGCAGTGAAATGCTTGTTCCACTGACTCCAAGACTGTGCAAAGGATATATATATATATAAAAAAGGGAGAAGAATAAAGAAAGAAAGTCCAAAGTGCAAAGTGTTTAGGCTATGCTGGTGCTCCTGCTACAATCCTCATTTAGATTCCTGATAGCCTGGGGGTAAAAACTTTTCCGCATTCTCTCCGTGTTGGACTTCAGGAAGCGGTAACGTTTCCCAGACCGTAGGATAGAGAAGAGGCAGTTGTTGGGGTGACTGGGATCCCTGATCATTTTTCTTGTTCTCGACTGACATCTCCTTATGTAAATTCTATTCAGATTTTGAGTCTGATACTGCACCATTGGAACATGATTATGGGGTGTGTTTCAACCGATACAATGCAAAAACTGTCTCTGCACTCAATTGGATAGACCTAACCTATCAGAGCAATGAAATAGCCTACTGTGAATCCTGTAGAGAGAACATCCAAAACATCCTTCTTCTTGGCAAATGCCTTATTCACTGTTTTCTGTTAGTTTTTTAAAGTTATTGCACTCAATATCTTGTAGAACAGACACGATAGGGACATCTTAACGTCTAGATTCTCCAGTGACAGCCGTTTTGTTGTAAACAAAATCAACAGAAGTGCACAGATTTGATTGGTCCGCACAATTCTCAACTTTTCTTAGAGGCTTCTCAGTGGAACAAGTGCAGACCGAATTTCTGTGGGCAGGGTTAAATTCGGGCTGTCTTCCAGGCTATTTTAGTGGCCGTTTCAAGAGAGTTCTATTATCAGCATCATAGTTGTTTCCACAAGGCTTCCGTTTTAACATTCCATATGTTATCTTAATGAAGCGGAAGTAGATTGGGAACAAAATAGAACGTTCAAGCATTGTTTTTGTTTTTCTTGTTGAAAGGGTCTACAGTGCTGCTACTGAGGTAAATGTCACCACTGGCATCCCAGAGAAACAGACCCAAGATGTCATTCAAAACAACAGTGAAATGGCTCATAACAACATTTTAAAGAGAATATTTCCAAAACCTATGGATACCCAATTCACAGGGATTATTAACAGAACATTACTGTAGGCTACAGAAGGAGAGAGGAGCAACCCACTCAATAGGCTCATACTACTCTCAGTGTGTCCAAAAACAACCTAAGATCACTATGTCCATTTGACCTACAGTGATCTACTGTTGCCAGAGAGGTGAATTTGTTAGCACCATAAAATGTTGAAAAGGCTGTATTCTTCCTGCATGACACATTAATTTCTGTTTTGTGAAGTCCTGCAGTACAGCCCTTGTTTGCCCATCATCACAGCATTTGGACAGAAATGGGGAGCAGCCTCATAAAAATGACATGACTTCTTCAAACTGTCTGAATCTCTACTGCAGCGGAGCATAAAAATAAAACTGGTGCAGGAATGATGCGACATCTCTCTCTCTCTCTCTCTCTCTCTCTCTCTCTCTCACACACACACACACACACACAAACAGAGAGAGAGACAGAGATACGCACTTTTGCAGTCTTTTACACTTTCTATACAGTGTCTACACAATGGACAATGACTGAATAGAAGAGCCTTGTGCTTTCCCCTACACTGAGAACATCACTGATGCAAACACATGGCCTCTTATATGTCACCACTTTTGATTTATTTCCTCACAGAAAAATGTCCTGTGGCCCTTTTACATCTAAGAGAAGCCAAGATCAACTGCACTCTTCAAGTTTCACTTTTAACTTTGAATTGGCTATCCACTGCTGTTAAAATATTTATTTAGTAAGTCTGTTTCTTCTTATAAGTTCTAAAATCGTACATTTATCTCACCACGTGATGAAGTTTAATGTAGATTATTACCAGTGACAGTTCGACACACAGGGGTATAAATAAAAGGGATACAAGGAAAACATACAGTGATGCATTGAACTGTTAAAATCACGGATTCTTGTCCAGATACAGAGTAGTATTCATGACTACTGATGAAAGTGTGGAACAATAGCCTACTTAAATACATTATCCTTAACATTCTATAAATAATGCATTATCTCTCTGTCACAATCCGCTTTCATGTTTTCCCTGTCTGGTGCTCCAGGTCATGTGCTCTCTCCCTCTCTCTGTGCTCCAGGTTTTGCTCTGCCCACGTCTCTGCCTCTACCCTGTGCAGCTGCACACCTGTGGCCAATTGGCCCTCATCTGGGCCTGTATTTAACTCCGGCTCTGAAGCTCTCCCAGTGCTGGATTATCTCCTTACCATGCCACAACGTTAGGAGCCTTGCCAAGCTGTCCACAGCTACAACCACGACCACGTCTGTCTTCACCCTGTCTGGATTTCTCTGCCCTGGATTTTCTCCTTTTTTTGGATTTTTGGACTTACCTGTTTTTTGCCGCTTGAGACTTTTCTGCCCTAGCCTGGCCTGTGAGTTTTGCCTGCTGCTCTCCTGTGTGTTGCCGTCTAAGTGAGATTCCTACGTTTTTGATCTGTGTTTTTGAACTTTGTTTTTGGATTTTCATGGACTCTCATACATTGAACTCAAGACTTCTCTTTTTCTCTGTGTTGAAGATTTCTCTCATTAAAGATTATAATTTTTTGACTGAAGTTTACTGGTGTCTGCAATTGGTTCCACTTTGTTAAACTTGGCCACAGTGGCCATGACAATATCACTATGCATGGATTTTGAATGGTGGTAGTAATAGTAGTTACAGGTATGTACAGTAGTTATAACATTATTAAAGGTTCATTTTAGTCTTTGTTTCATGACCGACAAGCTGAGTTCATTGTTGCTGCCAAACCATTTTGGCAGCCAAACATTCTGAAATGCAGTTCATTATTATTGTCTGCTCAATCCAGTTGTAGACCAATCCAGATTGTGTATTTAATTACATTATATTTCCAATTACAATTATTTTGTGTGCCCCTTCTGTCCAATGATTTTATACTATGTATTTGTTTTTGTTCATGCTTGACATACCAGTTTGGCTTCTACAATGAAGTATTGATCAGACCTTGCACTCTTAAAATGAATGTGTTGTAAACAACACAACTTGTGTTCTTGTTGCAACCTTCTTTTTAACACATCTCTGTGTCCAGATAGGGACAACAGTGTGTGTGTTTCCTTTTTTATATGTTACACAATATGTGTTGAAAAGAACACAACTTGCGTTGAAAACGACACAACTTGGGTTTTTTTCTTTAACATGTTTGTGTCCAGATAGGGACAACACATTTGTTTTAAGAGTCACAATAATTTTGAGCATTTTCTGATTTTGAGCTAAACTGTACTCTTTGACTATAACCATCTGTGGTAGAGGAATGGTGTATTCTGCTATTTATTGTAGCTTAACACACATCAGGATCAGAAGAGACAACGTAAGAAAATTAAAATATTTAAGCACAAAGTCCACCATGCTAGAGTTTTACAAATCTTTAAATGGGCTCTCTTTTTCCCCCATAAGTTATAGCAGTTATGGCAGTGCATTCTTACTTACAGCAGAGTAAGAATGTACTGCCATATTAAAACCATGCAAGTGCAGTTCAACATGACTGCAATGCAGTGACTGTATTGATCCCGTGGGTAAAACGTCTTCAGTCATTTTGGATGCACAGCAAATCCACTTTGACAGTCAACTTATAGGAGCCAATGGTGCGTTCACTCAGTCTTTCTCACAGTGTAATAAACACTTCAGCGACATGCACTGACAGCTGTGGCGGGTGACATTGCTCTTCAAAAACACAGGTTTTTCTATGCTTGTTCATGCCAAATAAAATCTGTCTTTTCAGCTGAACCATCTGACGACATAAAACGGCAAAGGATTCATCTGAAGTTAAAAAAAAAAGCCTCTTATGTCAAAATTCAAGCCTTGACCCAAGGAGAGAGAGCGGAGATTGGTGTTGCGCGGAAACACTGTGGTAGCAAGATAATGTGATTTGCTTTAATGCAGAATATGAGTCGGTTAGAAAAAAAATCAGAAAAAAAACATTCTGGACCAAGATTTCCTGTTTGCAGATGAATAAACCTAAAATGTGCTATGGTTGCTTGTGAGGGACACAGGCCAAAAGAGCTCATTTTGACAGTTGACAAAAGCAATGCTGGCACATTTTAGAATTCATATATCACTGCCCATGTGTACAGGGTTTCCCTGCTGTGTATAATAGTGTGCTGCTGTGCCATACTGAAACTCGAGCCCTGCATGCTTTGTTATGTCTCTATGCAGGCTTATCAAAAACAAGTACATGGTGCACCAATACAGTATTTCAATAGGCTTAGACACAAGTGTAGCTGGTCATATGTGCTTGCTTACGTGCTTAATTTAGTGGCTGCTTGGTCTTTTCCCACAGTCCTCTCTTAGTGGTCATCTGGTCTACCGGATGTGTCTATAACAGTTGTCGGTAAGAACCTGGAGTAATTTGGTTACATGTAAGATGTGTAGATTTTCAAAATTGTTGATCACATGTATCACAATAGAGGGATCCAAAGTCCTGAGCCTGGTGTCTTATCATTCATCATAGTTATTAATGATTGCTTGAGTGCACTATTGAGGGATTGCCCATGGTCTAGAACAGGGATGTCAAAGTCAAATACATTAGAGGGCCAAAAAAACAAATTTGCTACAAGCCGAGGGCCGGACTGGTTCAATGTTTATTAAAACATATTAAAATGACTGCACGTAACCTATTGAACCAAGACGTGTACTGTATTTTATTTAATGATTAAATGAATAATGACTGTGACTGAAATGCGGGCAAAGTTTGCACAGAAATGTACGATTTTTCCCATCCTCACCGACCTTGTCATAAAACTTGTTTAAATGATCATACGATGCCTCCTTGCTGCTTTGTCGTCTACATCAGCCTTTCTCAAACTTCTTTGACCTGAGGCCCAGTCAAGGCATACTTTGGGGTCATAGGGCCCACCTACATGAACCCACCCCCTCCTCCCACCCCCCATCAAATTATCATAATGATATCACAATTATTATTATTTTTAGGCTATACTATATTGCTATACATGCACTTCAAAACAGTCAATGTTTAAAGTGCTAAGATTGTTCACAAAAGTTTGTGAAAACATGCACATCAGAGTACTGCTTTACTAATGTAAAATATAATTAGGCCTACAATAGTTTCATTGTTTTTGCATTGTTGCATGTTGTTGCATGAGAAATACTTCTCAAAACAACAGCAATTATATGGGTGCCATTGTTTTGGGATGTTTCCCTCATGCAAGCATCATACACTGATAGAATATATATGCTATTTAATTACATTTAATTTGAATGCCTGAATGTAAGGATTCAGGAAACACAATACCAGCTTTTGTGAATGGTAAATGGCGGATCAGATCATGCGTAAATCACTGATCTGGAGATCTTTAACTATCTTTAACTAAGACTAATTAATAGCTTTTGGCTGACTTTAATACTTAATGCCAAACAGTGTTTTATATAGTCTGTGCTCTGTTTTTTATGGAAGTTGCATAAATCCACGTTGTTCTATTAAATGTCGTTTCATAATTAAATAGCCTTCCAATAGGTTAGCTTTGCTACCAACGTGCACACGCATGCATTGAATAAACGCTCATACCACGACTTAATTCTATGCCTCTATGTTTGATGACACCAAACAAGTATTTCCTAATTGCAGAAATGTTTGTTTTACACCCATTTACGAGGCTCAATGTATCTCCACACTTCATTGGTAGACTTCCGAGGGCCCTGACATTTAAAACGAGACATTGAGAACTTTGAAAAAGCACTGGTAGTTTACTTACAAGACGATTTATACAGACAGTTGCTGCTACTGGAAGAAACTGGAATCCATGCATTTCCACTGAATTATTTTTGGAATCTGATCCCTTATCATACCTGTTCATTCTTACTCGTTGCTCGACTTATCGTGACTAAATTCAAGATGGTTGCAAACGCTAAACTTCGTGAAGATACTGTCTGTATAAATCGTCTTGTAAGTGAACTACCAGTGCTTTTTCAAAGTTCTCAATGTCTCGTTTTAAATGTCAGGGCCCTCGGAAGTCTACCAATGAAGTGTGGAGATACATTGAGCCTCGTAAATGGGTGTAAAACAGTGATTTATTTGCATGGCTAGCCCGATGCCGAAGCACCACTATTGAAAAAGCTGTTGGTAACATCGGCTAACTAGCGCCAGATTTTGGAGTGCAGGGGACAAGCCGAGATGGGCTATGAGACATACGTTCACACTCGGTATCATGTTTCAATACACTTTAGGTCAATATCACACCGGAATTCTCCTTTAAGGCCTTTTTACGGTGTATTTTAGCTGGGTTTTCGCGTGGAAGGCTGTGTAGAAATCTGACACCCTATTCAACGAAGTTAAACTGAAAGAGCGTGCCGTTCACAGACACCAGAATGAACGAGTTCACAGTAACGTTCATCAGGCAATACAGTACGTTCAGTTCACGTTTGCTCAGAATATGAACGAGTTCATGAACTTTCGTTCAATGAACGCGTTCAGGCACAACACTGGGGAGGGGGGTAGCTGAAAGTTGACATCTGCCCTGACTGAATACTGATGAATAATGAAGCCGAGGCCCACTTGCGGCGCCACAGTGAGTTCGTGTGGGCTACCGTTGCATTGTGGGGAATGGAGTATTGGTGCGTGCAAAACAGCAGCCGGCAGCGGTGGCCTGCGGGCCAGTTTTAATACTAATCAAATATCATCCTGGGGGCCGTAGATAATTCATTCGGATCCGGCCCGCGGGCCTTGACTTTGACATGTCTGGTCTAGAAACACAAGCTTGAATCCATGAAAACTGAATGATAATGTACTATATATTGGAAGGGAAAAGACAGCAGTACATCATAGGTGGGTGATTTTTTTCCCTCTCCCTTTGACAGTCAATTACTTTTTTCATTCAGAGGCTATTGTTATTGAAGGAGCATTTTGTGTAATCTCGAAGGCTGTCATTTCTCTCCTCCTCTCTCACCCAAAGGTTGAAGGCCTGTCAGTAGGAGCAACCTTGAGGAGCCAGGAAGGAGCAGTACTCTGTGTTAATTTTCAAGCACCATTGTGTTTTGGGATATTGTGTTAAACCATGCAGCAATACATACGATTTCTATTTTTGTCTTATTATTTCTTATTGCATCCATTATTTGTTGTACATTGCAGTTGAAATCTAGCCTGGCTCTTCCCTCCTACATACTTCCACTCAATTTTTATTTCCCTTCAGTACGTCGTCTGGGATTTCGGTATATTCGCAGGTTTTCTCAGGCCAAATTTTACCTGTCCAATCAGCGAACAGAGGGGGTGGCTGAGAACATTGACGTTGAGGTTGTGCGCTAGTTTGAGCATGACATACATCACGAGCAAACGTTAGCGATTGGTTATGGCAGATCCAGGGTGGCTTTGGGCAGATCGAGTAGTTTTAAACTTCAACTGAGTACTCGCCTTCAAGGAAGTTAACGCTTGGCAATGGAAAGTGGCCAGACTCTCTGGTAGGACCAGGCTAGTTGAGATCTTGAAATAATACTGAAATATTATTTTGGGTGTTCCTTTAACCCATTTACTCCTAAAATGCCTGCTAAAAACGCCTATAGAATCCTATGACATTATAGACTAAATAACCTTATTTCCTGAGGGTTTTCTGAAAAAATACTAAAAATTGTCAACGTCTACCAAAATGTAATATCTAAGCCTCTGTAGCACCTAGAAACATGAAATAAAAAGCATGCTGCGCTACGCAGCAACCAGCGGGAGATTCAATGTTGCGCTATGCAGCAACAGGCGGGAGATAGAATGTTGCGTCATGCAGCATCAGGCGTGAATGGGTTAATTAGATACACATTGATGCAACATCCAGTGATGAATATAGTGATGTGGGTGAGCTGTGAAACAGATGGTAATGTGAATGAACATGGACTCGCTGTGTGATTGGACTGTATGTAGGGCAGGTGTGGCTGACTGGGAGTAGGCTACCCGACTTATGTCCTGTGTAAATGCTGCAGAGTTTTGAGTAAAACTGTTGCTGCCACACTGGCACATTGTGGGCACATTGAAGTGATGTGGCCTCTCTCCAGTGTGAATGTGCCCCTCTCTTGTGTGAATGCGCTGGCTGGTGAGTTGAGCTCAGGACAGGTGAAACTCAAACCACACAGAGTGGTTTGGCCTCTTTCCCGTCTTATTGCACTAATGTTGTTTAGGATATTCTAAGTGAAATGTCATGTGAAAACACTGAGTGTAGCAATTAGGTCTCTCTCCTGTGTGAAAGTAAGCTGAGTTTTAAGATACCGATACCTATGGATAGTAAAAAACGGCCCAAACTGAGTACAGCAGGGTCTGACAGGGAACAAAAATAAGTTCTGGCTTGGAAACACAAACAAGTTGGCAGTGCAGTGTGGCTCCTTGCTCTAGGAAGACCATTATATACACCATGTTACCATAACAAGTTAAGATGAAAACCGCATATGGCATAATTCATAACTTCTTCACTTACAGACACAGCAATCAACCATGCCACATGCAGTGAGCAGACTAAAATAGTCAACTTAACCTACTGTTATTGGTTCTGTACAAGTCGTCTTGGTTTTGAACTGAAGATACCATAATCCAACATATTATAATCCAATGTTAGTTCAAAAAACTGGTCACTGATAGCAGGGGTATGGCTTGTGTTGTTCTATGTGGACACAATAATGTAGCCTGAGCCAAGACCATTAGCTGTCTGCTCTGCCACACCCTAACCAGTCCTCACTTCCAGGGCCGTTTCAAGGAATTTGGGGGCCCCAAGCAAAATGGACATGGAGGCCCCCACCCACCCACCCACCGCACGCAAAGCCTACAGGAACCACAGCATAGCCATACAGTTTAAATTCACCCACACTTTATATAAATAAAAAATGTTGACAGTGCAAATACTGCTGTTGCATATATATGCTGTGCATTAGTTTTGAACATTTTGAACATTTGCAAAAACACCACCGTACCATAAAATCCAATGTCAGCTTCTTCCTCATGAATGGAGGATGAAGTTGATGGTGTACCTGGGAAAATAATTGAAAAAAAATCTGAGATTACCTGTGAAGTACGTTTGACCATTTCACTGTTAGCATATTGGAAATGGTCATTAACAGCTCAGCGAGAGAAATTTACTCTACCTTCATCAGTGGAGGTATCCTTAGGAAGAGCCTGAGGGCTGAGAAATTTAAGCAAAGCACCTTGAGGGAGAAAGAAAAGATATGTTAGCATTTCCATATTTTGATATTTAGAAGGGATGCAGCTGCTTTCACAACTACCAATGCTTACTGTAAAAACATCCCAAGCTAATGTTATACATTGACCCAGGCCTACTTGTATCTTAACATAGCATTTAAGCATTCTGCTGTTTGAGAATTAGACAGACGCACCCCGTGCTTTAAAGACAGTAAACAGCTGGCGTGCATGAATACTGCT
The DNA here is from genome assembly GCF_018492685.1 of Alosa sapidissima. NCBI lineage: Eukaryota > Metazoa > Chordata > Actinopteri > Clupeiformes > Clupeidae > Alosa > Alosa sapidissima. The sequence goes on along the minus strand of NC_055972.1, from coordinate 17,749,854 downwards.
AGACAAGAATGTTCCAGTCTGCTTTGATGCACGGAATTTATCGTGTGGTTTTCCTAACCCCCATTTGGTAAATAGATTATCAGGGTCGATTAGTAGCCTATAGCAGAGAAGCTATGCCACCTTCATCAAAACCTATTACAAAGCTATAGCAATGTTATGTTATTAAATACGATAAACAGTGATTCTGGAACAGATCTGCGTCTTCCTTATCCCGTTAATAAACATATTACAATATGTAACCATATTCCGTCCGTTCGAAAAAAAAAAGTTGCGCTAACTGTTCTAGTTTGTTACAAGCAGCATGGGCCGTCAGGCAGGTAGTTAACAAAAAAAAATGTTTTTGCTAGCCTTCCTGCTGCGACATTACACCATTTGTACAAGACAAGTAGAGCTATTTTATCCAGTGTAATTTATCACTTACCACTATCTTGTTTTTTCTTGTCATCCTCTTCCTTTCTCTTCTTTCTTTTCTGGCTTCCGGACGCATAACTCCGCTTCATTATGACTGCGAGGTTTTATATTTTCCCGGCAGCAGAGATCACAAACTTGACTGGCTGGCTGCTGTCAGCGACTACTGAGAGGGGCCCCCTTGAGGGGGATCCCGGTATTGCCGGTAACAGTGTCGTTGCACTTTACTGCATTGACTATCAAAGGGGCGCTCACAGTTTGTCGTTGCATTTTATTCTTAACCAGTCATTTTCTTGGGGCCCCTGGCCAGCTCGGGGCCCCAAGCAATTGCTTGGTTTGCTTGCCTTCTAGCGACGGGCCTGCTTACTTCTCTCTCTTCTAGACAGAAATCAACACAGTGCTCCTGACTGCTACCTACTACATATATAAGTATAAGTATATATACTCTTTTGATCCCGTGAGGGAAATTTGGTCTCTGCATTTATCCCAATCCATGAATTAGTGAAACACACTCAGCACACAGTGAGGTGAAGCACACACTAAACCCGGCGCAGTGAGCTGCCTGCAACAACAGCGGCGCTCGGGGAGCAGTGAGGGGTTAGGTGCCGATATGTTGATGCTGATAAATAAACAAACTAAAACTGCTAATGCTGATAAATAAACAAACATACATCACACAACACATTAACACTCATTACACACACACCAGATAGCTGGAACTCACAGTGAATTTCAATTCACTGTGAGTTCCAGCTATTTTGTGAGGATACAGACGAAGAGAATGTAGAGATAGGAAGCGCCTGGGCATACTCCCGCGGCTGTGGTTTGCACAAGTGGAGTATACAGAAGAAAAAAACAACACTCCCAACGTATAAGAAATGTCCACAGAAGATGACATCAACTGACCCAAGCAACAAGAGGCTGGAGGAGGTGAGGAGGTACCCAACCTCTACAACTTATCCCTCTAGGAGTACATGGACACCTTTCGACGTTCTAGGTCGGTCCTGGAAGGAGATAGAGAACATGGTGGGGAAGGAAGAATTGGCTTATCCCCAGCACTGGAAGATCTTACAGAATAAGTACCTGAAGGCCAAGAAGAAATCGAAGGGAAGGATCAAAGATGCTGGCGACATGGTCAGCAGAGCCCTGATCCTCACATGTCTGGGTGGACACTCTCCATTTGTGAAACAATGTGACACTCTTCTCTCATTCTTCTTTTGGTTGTTATGATCACACAGACTAAAATTCTCTGCTCAAATGCTGACTGTCTACCTGCTTTTATCGTTTTCTTCAGTGGGATTGTCTTGCTTTCAGCCTAGTACAGGAACAAGGTAGCGATGGAGTTTCTCACTCAGACATTTGTCATGACAAAGCCAGCAAAAAAGAAGCAAAAAACGAGAAAACTTTAAATGCTACTGTAACGGATGCCAGCTAGCTTAGCTGTGCCCGATCCGAGGTGCTGCTGTTCGCGAGTTCGAGTCTGAATCACACAGGTTCAACACAACGCAGGTTACATTGGTGCCGTGACCCGGATCGGGAGTGAGGTTTAGGGGGGTGAGTGTAACGGATGCCAGCTAGCTTAGCTGTGCTTGTGGAACGTTGGTAAAACCGCCTCAAGAGTGCTGCTGGCATGTGAGCCAGTAGCCTGGGCTATTGGCTCAATTGTTAGCGCGCTCGCCTCCCGATCCGAGGTGCTGCTGTTCGCGGGTTCGAGCCCGGGCGTGTGCAGGGCTGAATCACGCAGGTTCAACACAATGCAGGTTACACTACTAATATCACTTAAAATGTAATGCAAGGTAAAAATAAAATAGGCAATACACTATAACAAGTTAGATGCCAGTCAACAAAGTAAACTTAACAAAATAACAAATAATAAAACAAGTTATAATGTAAAATACATCAGATAGACAAAGCATTAAATATAAAGAAATGAAACAAACCCAAAAGAAGGAAGAGAGGGAGAGAGAGAGAGACCTCCGGCCAGGGGCAGAGCAGAAGAGCAAGAGAAAGAGGAATCACTGTTCCTTGTGTGTGTGTGTGTGTGTGTAGGCCAAAGACATTCTTTAAGTTACATAAAAATTAACATGGAGATGAAAATATGGCCCTGCGGTCCATACCCACACACAGGATAAGCAGCTAGGACTCACTGAGGTGATGAGGTGTGTGATGGTGTTTCAGTTTTTGTTTGTGTAGGAGAAAAATAGTTTGTTTAAATGTTGCAGGAAGGGTTAGGTGGGTTGAAGAAAAGGAGGCCTTTCACACATTTACGTCTGGAGATCCCTGAATCATCAGAGTTTTCTCTTATCTGAGAGCAGGGGGTGTGGGCGTATCTCATCAGAATGCAGCAGGTTATCCCAGGTTACAGAAACATCATATACATTAACTTTACTGGTCTGACAATACTTCTGACAATACTATTTTTCCCGCATGGAGACCTTTATCATGATACCAAACATGAATAGATTATAATTTCTTATTACACGGCTCTTCATAATGCTGAAGAATGCTCCATTCACTTGAATGGGCCTTCCCAACGTTCGGTGGTCTGCTAATTCTCAATAACAGACCGTTGCTAAGTATAACAGACCGCTGTCAAGGAAAATGGGTTTTGTGCTTCTATTTCACGTATTACTACGTGAAATATTACTTCTACAACTTCATTCAAAAGTGAAAGTGGACGGTTGATCAGCTGTGTTCTAAAGAATGTTTGATTCAAGTTCAGTGTGTGCTGTTGCAAACTATTTGTTCCTCACCAAAAGCCACGATGAAACGGTAACAAATAGGCTATAGCCTAGGCTATGTAGGCTAAAGAGTCATATCGTGGGGGGTTTGTTTGGGTTTGGCAAGTAATCCCGGTCTAGGGCTTGTGGGATATAACAAAAACGGGCAGACACAAAACTTAATAAAATGGTGTATTTATTAATACAAAAAAAAAAAACAGTATGGAAAAATGTTTAAACTAAGAAAAACAAGGCCTACCCTCAGCGGCCAGGCGCTCATTCCTGGTCTCTCACCCCAGGGAGTGAGAAAGATGACGGGCACGAGCAAGGCCCGAGGCTGGCCCTAGTGGCAGCGACGGTGGCAATGAACGATCCCCACAGCTAGCAAGAGAGAGCAAGAGAGCGAGCTCAATGACGTCAGCCCCTTTTAAAGGGCCGGGCTATCCTGAGGGTTTCACACCACCCCTCAGCTGCGCCAATCTGCCTGGAAGAACACACAACAGAAGTAACAAACACAAATAATAAACACCAAGACCCACAGGGTCGTAACAGGGATAATGTATAGAACGCCGGTCATTATTGGGAAAATAAGTGCCTTCAGGGCAGAACAAGACCCCTCCACTGCGCGTCGGGGTCCGGTTCGCCCTGTCGGGACTTATTTCCCCAATAATGACCGGCGTTCTATACATTATCCCTTACTCATTTGACAAATACAGGTAGAGTGTATTCAGGGGCGTCATGCAAGCCAAAATTCAGAGGGGGCACAAGGCACAATCAGGCAATTTTTTTCGGGGGGGGGGGGGGGGGGGGGGGGTCATGTTAGAGGGGGGCCGGAGATTTCTCCCCCTGGAAATTTTGAAATTCTGGCTGCTAAACATACCATTTCAATGCAGTTTGGAAGGGACAGAAATACCTTAACAGAGCAAGCAGCAACCCTCATCTATCTGAGGACTAAGATAAAGTATCTATTTTGTAAGTTACAATTTTTCTCAGTCGCTTTGGTGCTTTTCTTAGATCAGAATGAAAATTCTAATAACTATTAGTTCAACCTCCACAACATTTAGTCATTTGTGCACATCATAGTAGCAATTTCTCCTTCCTCTGAACAAATTGCAAATACTTTTGAACATACTGTACATCAGTTGCTTTGTCATGTCAGTCAAAATGAACTATACTTATGGATGCTTAATAGTCGTTTCCAATAAAACTAATAGTCTTCATTTCATTGCTTGAGTCATTACATACAAAATTGGTGAACTAGTTGTCAAATTCTGTCATAATGCTGTAAAATTGCAAAGAGCATATACAGTAAAACTGTGAAACGTACATATTCAGTGTCTTGTACTCACTTACTCCCCTAACTACAGCAATTTATAACTTTACTGTAGTTTTCAAATGGCTGTACAAGTACTGTATAGTGATGTCTTGAGCATTTTCAGGTAGTGTCACCGAGTTCTGACCTTTTTTTGCATGGGAAACACTGAGAGCATAAACTGTCTTAATGAAAACATGACAAAGCCATTTGACTATCTTGTTCATAAACGATGATGTCAAGACTTCTCATTTTGATGACACTGGCAGTTTCATTGACATAAATACTTGCTTTTGAGGAATGGACTATCCATTTTGAGCAAGTGACGTGCTTTTGCAGGTTATCCACTAGGTTTTGCAGTTTGCACTAATTGTTTTGAGAAATACACTAACTGCTGTGCAAATGTTAATAGTGATGTGAGAAAAGCACCAAAGCGACTGAGAAAAACTGTAATGTAAAACACATAGGTTGGTGAAAGAACTGTAAGCTCAAATTCAGCTCATTAAAGTGTAAGCTCATTAAAGCATGTTTAGACACACACATTTACACTTAGGCGTACTACTGTACACATGATTTTAAAAACCGTACCATTGCAGTTGTTATGATTTGATTGATATGTGACCTAAGAACAATCTTACATTAAAAAAGCTGCTGAGGTCTGACTTTGTGGTGCTCAGAAATTAAATTAGTTTAATCTTAATTCATGTGATGAAGGACTTTGAACGAAGTTTGACAGGTTTCGGTGCTGAGTAAGGTTAACACAAAATATTTGAATATTTTACTACTAGTAATATATTTTTCATTACCATTATGGCAAGCAATAGGCTAGGCCTACCTCATTTGTACCTGCAAATCATGAGCAAGTGACCTGATAACCAAGTTATGAGCACATGAGAGAGACTATTAGACTTTCTTTTCCTCTACATCACGGTCATAGCGATCCTATTTATATAAAACAACTTTAGGCCTCTTTTTAAAAGGGTATCCCTTTTTACTACATGGATTAGCTGCCACACACGTGAAGAGAACAAGTGGAGATTGAGAAACATCCAACGCAATGCCTTGGAAGGCCTAATGTTATTACAGTAGGTTGGATTTTGTAGTCACTGCAAATTTAACACCCTTGTTTCTATGAAACTGGAAACAATTGAACCAGGAGACTTTGCCAAATATTTGTAATATGTGTAAGAGTAGCCTGGCTACGTTACACTGACACCATGTAGGCTAACGTTAACGTAATGCTCTGAATTCGCCAACACTGGCTTTTCGAGCAGGGGCACAGACTGGGAAAAATCCAAGAGTTTCCTAGTAATGTGCACCATCTTCATGTCTTGTCTAGCTGAATGTTATCAGAAACAGTCCAATAAAATTCCATGGTTTACTGTTGTGTACACACAAACATAAGCCTACACACACACTCACACTCAAAGATAGTAATATGAATGCTACACACGGAAAGATGTGCACTCTCAAGCATACACATTATGCACACATACAGTAGCACATGGAAGGAGTTTGAGACTTTGGTGGGTTTTGGTTTGTGCACATGCATTGAGAGAACATGTGGTAGAAGTAAGTAAACTTACATGTTAAGTGAACTTACATGTCAGACTAGATTATTTTTTGCTTTCTTTTACACAATATTCACACATTTCACTAGTCACTGCATCAGGTCTGGGTAGCACTGAACATCTGTGCAGCTTGGCCATTTTCATCTGGTCACCAGGGCACATATGAAGCTTAATTTTGTGTTATAGTGCAATTGAAATCACACATTTCAAGGTCAGGGACAGTTTATTTTTCAAATCTTTTTTTTTTGCTCACAATACAAGCCACTTTGTAATTAGCCCACATCCACAGGAGAGGTAAACAAGCCCATGTCCCATTTTCACCACATTTATTATTCCACCACTCTGGATCTGAATGAATAAGTGATCAAAGGCCAGCTGGCTGGCTCTGCAGGAATCCACCACAAGATGGGGGAGACAGGAGGAAGAGGTCCAGCATTACAAGGGTCATACTGCCACCTGCTGGCAAATTAGGATAACTAAAAATACTTGTCAAGTGAATTCTACAACAATGACTTTTAGCACGACACACATAACAGGGAGTTATTTCTAGTTTCCAGTATTCAGGAATACTTAATGACAGTGAATGATAGTGAAAATGTGAATGACAGTATTTCCTGAATCCCTCCATCCTCCCATGCATCCAGTGGTGTAGTCTAGTTAGAGCTGTGGATACTGTGATTTAGTAGTTAGCTGTAGTGGGTATAGTGATCAACCCCAAATGTAAATACGTATCCTTGCCTATTTTAAGTGGGTGTACTGAGATGGTGATGCTTTTTAAGTGGGTATACTGTGTAGTCCTGCGTATCACATAGACTATACCACTGCATGCATCCCTGAAACCAGGCTCTTCAAAGTGATGTGTGTGATATAGCCATATGAATAACTTATTGCGTATAGTGTTGCTGAAAATACTTAACTGACTGATTTGTTTGATATTAGCCAAACAATTGTGTTTGTCTTTTAAATGCAAATTAGTGTTGTGATAAGTAACAGTGGTAGCTACAGAAGTATGTGATATGTATGTATTTCCTTTGATTGAAAGTGTCTTGAATGCATCATTTGTTATATTAAAAAGCAGAAACTGTTTGAGTCTGTCAGTTATATTCCCCCAAAATAAATGGAAGCTTCCATGTGGTTTGCTGCGCCCCTCAGTAGAGTTGTTACAGTTGCATTTTGTGCCATGCAAGTGATGACCACATTTTTGGCAGAAAAATAAATCATCATGATCATGCTTAATAAATCATAATCCATAATAATGTACCCACCGTACCTAATGCTTTAGCTGATGTGTTGTGCATGAGGTCACAAATGATAGTCAAAGTGAAAAAAAAAAAAAAAACCGCACTCTCAAGCTTTTTGTCATTGCTTGCATTTATTTAGACCATGTCCACATAGACGTGTTTCAGCCTAAGCCATCATCAGTGTTGGCTTAGGCCGAAATGTGCATGGTCTAAATAAATGTAAGCAATGAGAAAAAGCTTGATAATCCATTTTTTTCCACATTAATTTGACAGTTTCTTTATAACTCACACCTGAAATTGTTCCAACTTCCAAATTTGGAAGTTGAGCGTGTCTGTTCTCACGGTCACAAATGATAGACCATGAACTCATGTCAATTCCTCATGATTCATGAGATATTAAGGAATTAAGTCATGCATAAATCATGAATTAAGTCATGCATAAATCTTGAATTAATTAATGTACCCTTACCCCGTAATGTGTTACCAAATTATTTCTTAATAAGCACTGACATTTCAGCAATCCCATACACTTCAATACATGTAAAAGTACTTTTTGTAGCCATTGGTGCTGTGAACAAATAACTCATATGTGTGGGTTTGAAAAACTAGTACATGCAACTACCCAGATCTACCATATTACTGACAGGTAAGTTAAATTATATAAAAATTCTAGCAAAAAAATATATTTATGTTACTTATCTATAAGCCATGCTGTTTGGTATGGATTTTTCTTTCCTTTTACATGTATTTTTAAGTAACCACTGGGAGCACTGAGGTCCAAGGATTTCTGCATTCCTGATATGGTAACATGGAATGTGTGTGTGTCCCTCTACCACCCCCTCTCTCTTTCTCTTTTTTCTCTCTCTCGTTCCCTCGCTCCCTCTCTCTTTTCTCTGTGCCGAGTCAGCCTCAAGGTTACATAGCATTAAAAGAAGGCATGCTTAATCATTCATAATAATGCACACCTTTTCAACTGGGATTTGTTTACCCATTCTTCATTAAAATGTAAGACCATTCTCTGCCCCAGTGTAAAGAGAACTGATAAAAGGACATTATTATAATTATGACTTAGACGGTGTGTGTGTGTGTGTGTGTGTGTGTGTGTGTGTGTGTGTGTGTGTATGTGTGTGTGATGGTGTGTGTGTGTGTGTGTGTGTGTGTGTGTGTGTGTGTCAGGGCTCTACCCATCCATCAGTTCCCTCTCTGGCCTTCATGGGAGGTAAAAACATTACCAAAACCACTTTTTGTTGACAGAGAAATGGATTTGATTTAGCCTATGTGAATTGTTAAAAGAAACAGTGTGTATTTTTGAAAATTTTAGGTAAGTTTTGTGGGGAACTAGTTCTTATATATAGCCCATTCAAATTTGTGGAATATTAAACACATCTATTTCCTATAGCCACCTAAGCAATTCACAGTATAAGACTTCCAGGTGATGGAAAATTGTAATAAAAACTTTTATAGCCCAAAGTTGACAAACATTTTGCCACACGTATATCATATATCAGTTAGCATGCAAGCTAACTTTAATGGTACCAACGAAATTGTTGATTGCGTTTGGAAATCATGTGTGTGCATGTAGGCAATGTGTTGGTATTTGTATGTATGCATATGAGTGTGTGTGTGTGTATGACAGAAAGAGAGAGAGAGAGAGAGAGAGAGAGAGAGAGAGAGAGAGAGAGAGAGAGAGAGAGCACATTTGTGTGTCATTAGCTGCACAGGTGGGTAGCTGTATCCACGTGAGTAGGTTTCCACAGACCTCTTCACCTTGCCCTGGTTCCCACGTGTAACAACCAGCAGTGGGACAAGAAAAATGTCGACAGCCATTCAGCCAGAGGTGAGAGATGCCCCACAGAGAAACACAACATAGAGAAAAAGGCAACAAAAACAACACCAAGTCAGTCACCCAGGAGGCAGTCTGGTAAACTTACTCAAACATGTATTGTCCCATTTTCTCTTTTGGGGATCAGAACAGAAGTCATCTAAACATGATGAGTCCCCATGAAGAGCGCAGACATTTCAGCTCAATTGCGCTCATCAATACTGTGCCATTAGTAACAGACACTGTCTCACTGTGACCCCCAGAGTCTGGCACCTGAGAGCAAGCACAAAGGCAACCGTGGTTATGGGGGAACAACTCCCCCTGGAGCGAGACATTGTTCTACGTGGTGCCACAAAATGGACTCAGATAAAAGTGGCTGTAGTCCTCACATGCTCCACATGGTTAGCTAAGGGAGAATAGGGAGCCATCCCTCTCCCCTTCTGTCTCTCTCTCTTTCTCCCTATAATGACACTTGCCTGGCTGACTGATTTTCCATCATGGATATTCATTCAGTACACTGGCCTGAACAAGACTGATTATTTAACAACACCCCCCTTGCAGATAAAAGCAGCATCCTATCTCACATCTGGTAATGTAGGGGTGGCAGGCACCAAGAAAGAGACAGGAACATTGTCTGGCTGACTGAGACTTGTAAGCTGCAGGTCAGCAGCACAAATATACACTCATAGGCCACTTGTGAAGAGAGATTGGAGGTTCGGTTGGGTGCCAGGGCTGAAAGCTTGGCTCATTATAAGGCTTCTGGTGTGACAGGCTTTTGTGCTGTGCACGTTCCCTGACCAGGCACCTGAGTGACTTGACATCCCATGCATGTTGTCGGTCAATGTGCCCTTTGCTATTTTAGTGCATAAAAACATAGACATAATTTTTTATGCCTGGTGGGAAATTGGTGAAATAATGAAATAAACCATAATGTGATAAAAAAAAAAGTCTTTCTCTGAAGTCAGTGCCCTGTCATAACTATGGAGAGATGAATAATTAATGCATCAGTCATTTATGGATCTTCAAATCCATGGCAGTTGCAGGTGACGCTATACCAAACAGCTTGAAACACCTGTGAATGAAATAAACACTATAGCTCATGTACCACAAATACCATAAATATGACTTATATGAAAAGTTCCTTAACATTCAAGTCATAAACACGTCGACTCTTCGCCACCATGTTTCCAAACGGTTATGGATATCTGATCTGACAAGGCACCAATTCACAGAATGGCATGTGTCGAAAGATGTGACTGATTATCAGCGTACAGAGGTTCTGCTGCATGTTCAGAGGACTTGTAGTGGATGAGATGGCAAAGCCCAGGCAGACAAAGCTGTACTACAGAGCATGTGAAGAACTTCGTTGTTGTATGCTCAAATCCCGCAAGCAGACAATTCTCTCTGTGAGCTGAATTTTGTTTGGACAAGATTTGAAGGGATATGAACAAGGACAAGTGATTTTCTTTTCCTTATTTCAGAAGGTGTAAACCATTACACCAGATTCGTACATTTCTTTCAAATCTGAGACAGACGCAGAGTGAAACGTCTTTTATATGTTTGACTGTGATTGTTTTGACCCTCGCACTCAATAAATGGGTAAGTTTGTAACCTTGCGAGCACTTGGTGACGTCGAGCGTGCGAGTTCGACAGTGAAAAAGTTAGACAGAAATTGGCAGATTCGCAAGATTCGCGTTTTGCGGTTCAATAAATCATAGGAGAAACGTTTTCATTGCATAATAGAGAGCTCTCAGGGACGTGCAGAGAAGGGGGGCTACAGGGGCTAGGACCTGCCCTTTTGCCCCTTTGATGTCCAAGTGCCCTTTTGACAAGACCCGTTTTTTACTTTTTAAAATGTGTAATACTTCCGCTAGTTCCAACGTGAATATTCGCTAATATGTCTCAATAATAGTTTGTGAAATTAGAAATTTACAAAAATAACAATTTTCTGTGTTAATTGATGCCTTGCGGCCACCAATCCGTGACGTCATACATTCAGTGAACTCTCAGAAGGTGCACGCAGGCACAGTGCTGCATGGGACGTTTGGGAGCACGGTAAGGTCACTTGGCAGTTAGCCTATCTGAACATACAATAGTATTCATCTTAGAGATAGAGAATACATTTTTAAAAGTTGTTTCATGTTTAATGAAGTAGGCTTTCAAACCCGTTTTAACCATGTCATGGTCCATCCATTTCAATAACCTGGCAGCTTCGAAAATCTAAGGCTGAACGTTCATAACATATTCTGTTTAGGTTACTATGTTATAGTAGCTTAGTAGACCTAGTTCATAAAACAGAGTAGGCAAACCTTTTCTAAATCGTCATAAGCCGACGACATAGGCTACTGTAGTTGTTTAACTAACCCAATTCCACACGCCGTTCTCTGTTTACAGTAGGCTACATTGCGCGTCATTTCACTCAGTGGCCACACGCACAGCACGTGAATCTGCAAGACACCAGCTTGCTAATGGTGGTAGTTCACTGTGATAAACATTGTAGCCTGATAAGCCAGACTAGGCAATAACATATTTGCTGCCGCTAGGGTGCGTCTAGATTTCTAGGCTATTCAAATTAGCTTTGAATTTAATCAATAAGATGGTAGATGTTTTATTTTGATATAATTTGCATGTAGCCTAATGTATTCTCTATTGGGTTGTAATCAAAATTAAGTTTTAAATAAAGTTAACACGTTTTCTGAAAATTTTGTTCCATGTGCATTTTTTTTATTTGAGCCCCTGCCCCTTCAAAGGTCTCTGCACGCCCCTGGAGCTCTATCTAACCGTAGCAAGGTAGACAACAAGCTACAACCCGGTTTTCATCCGAAAGAATCGTGTACATATGTGGATAAATTACACCAACTTGCTGAAATTAGGACACAACTCTAAAGATGTATTGAGTAGTTCTCCATTTGATAGGGTGTTCACACAAAACCCTGATGAATTCAAACAGTCACAAACAATCATTTACTAAGGGGCAATGACATTAAACATCCTTGCCAGTCACCTTTTACTGTGGTGTAAACACTTGTGAATTTCCAGTAACAGGCAGGTAGGCAACAAGGAAATGATTGTAAGCTATAAAAGCTCTTTACAGGAGAACAGATGACCTCTAAGTAGTCATACAATTTTCAGAGCTGCACCAAAGATCCTTGATTACTAGCAAAGATTCTAGAGCGTAGAAAAATCAGGTTTATAGCCCAAGTATACTTGCATATACAAGGAATTTGGTCTCTGCATTTATCCCATCCATGAATTAGTGAACACACAGTGAGGTGAAGCACACAATGAGCACACACTAGTGTTCACTTGCTACACTCGGGGAGCAGTGAGGGGTCAGGTGCAGGGGTCTTGCTCAAGGGCACTTCAACCATGGTTGTGGGCATGGGAGAGCAGTGCTCTTCAGTGTGTCATATCCATATGGCAAAGGGAAAACCTCAGCAATCAATTTGATGCTCAAGAGGAATCTTGATTTGAAGAATTTTACATATGTACAGTACTGTAGAAGCTGATGAGCATGAAGGCAGGAATGGATTTCCTTTCTTGCCTCTACTATTATATGGAAAGACTGTTGAAAGCCTCAGTAACTTGAGATACATGCTATTCACCAAGAAAAGAGACCCTCCTAAAATAAAGAGTCTTCCTCCAACAAGACAATATGCAGCAGAACACATCAAGCATGCATGGCTACAAGTCTTTCTGTGGAGAGCAGCTGACAAAAAAACCCACCTCCTGTGCCTGTTCATGGCAACACTGATATTGCACCCAAAACAGTTCTACAGCTTGTTGCTTGTGGATGCAAGGCAGTGCCAGCATGCTCCAGGGCCTCTTGCTGCTGTCAGTCAGATGGACTACCATGCACCACCTACTGCCAGGCAAAGGTGGTGAACAGTGTGCAAATAAAAATTTGAAGATGGCTACACTTTCAGTGGAGGATACTGATGACAGCGAGGGAGAAATGTCTGATTGAATGAATGTTTTTTGGAAGAGACATTTGATGTTTGTGATGTGTACAAGGCCAGCCTGGCAACATGTTCTGTATATAGTTGCTTTCAGAATCTGTGAGAAAGTTCTACTTTGTTCCTTATAACTTTGTCTATTTGACTAATTGTTGAGGGTTGATACAATTTGTTGCTCAGCCTACCATTTCAGCGTTGTGACCTTACCAGGTTTTACAGTTATTATGTTCTATGGAGGGACTTGAAATCATTTTTAGCATGTTTTTATTGACATAATTGATTTCTGTTTGAGAAGAGCGGCAACCGTCAGATTCTGAGTCTACACCCCCTAAACTATCAATTTATGCAACAAAAAAAATGCATTAGTACCTTATGTCACACCTATCCTGGGTTCTACCTGACTATATATTTCATTCAAGCCTTTGATTGGTATTGTACATGACATATGTTTCATGAATCAGATTCTTCAGACACTATCGGCATCATCATAACATCATGAGCTCGATTAACATGAGTGAATGAAAAGCAGCATAGGAACTCCTTCAGGACTGTTGGAAAACCATTCCCAATGCCTAAGTTAAGGTGGTTGAGAGATAGAAAGTGTGAGAAATGTAGTCATTACATTGTTTACAACATAACCCTACATGTGCTATTTCTTAGTTTCCAGTTTTGTTCTACAATGTAAAAAAAGTGAGAGACGGATCCGTCAAATGAGTAGGTGTGTCCAAATTTTTGACTGGTACTGTATGTTTTCAACTGTAGCCTCAAACACACCATCAAAAATATTTGGAATTAATTTGCCCATTTTCTTTCTGGCTTATAAAAAAACTTAGTATATTCGCATTGCCTTAGTACATGTAGAGTACAATGGTTTTATATTATGGTTCTGTGCATATGAATTAATCTCAACCACCACGTTAAATTTACTAGCGCTGATCTACCATATCTCTCCACATGTAAATAGCATCAATATCGCTTCCCCTAGAGACAAGACTGATGAATTGAAGACACCACAAATACTTTACAAGTGAAAATTATTTTTTATTGATACCGTACATGAATTATCAATGGCAGAAACTAAGCAAAAATATATATCAAACTGCCCCCTGGATCAGGGGAACAGCAAAGAGGGTACATCACCATTCAATTTCTGCTGTCACCCTGCTAGTAGCTCCTTAAGATATCCAATAACTCTGCTACTGTTCATTTATCTGCTGAATTTTGGTTTCATATCAAGAACACAGAGCAACTATTAGTAATATATCTCATTACACCAGTGCTTTAAAGCTGGTGAGGGTATGCAGTGTGAATAACGTGACATGTTTAAGAGTGCCTTGCAGTGCCCTCTGCTGTCTTGTGACTGGTATTCATTTATATTAGAGGTGAAAATACCCAACATCAGAAAGTAAAAGTCTACTACAAATTTGTTTCATCCATTCACTAAACCTGGTCATTCTAATTATCACAACACTTCAACCAGGTAGATTGGATAATTGGAAAAATCACCTGTTTTTAAGTGCACAGGTAGTACATGGTAGGACTTTTACTTTCAGAATCCAGGTTTTCCCACCTCTGATACATATGTAACCCCTTTTTTAACGGGTGTGCACTCAGCACAGTAAAGCTTAACTTAGTTACACTAAATAATGGCGCGACAGGATCCTGAATTCTCAGCGGTGGAATAGTGAATTGGCTGAGATTCCTGATACCATAAATATAAATGTATAGCTGTGTAGTAGGATTATAAATGGTAAATATGAATATGAATAATTATAAATACAAATTTAGTAGCGCGGTGCCTCCACTGTAAAAATACTACACTTACCTTAGGCTAGTGTATTATGCAATTCTACAGAATTTAAATAACAATGTGAAAATAATAATCAGACTAGTGAATGTACTGTAGTTAAATGAATTGCCAATACACCCTGAATATAAAGAAATATAATAATTAAATATAGCTGCAAGCAGCAATGAGGGGGCCAAGCAGATAGGCCGGAGTAACCATGGCAACGAAATGCTGTTAGCTCAATGCTGCAATCAGACGTATGGCCATAAGCTGTCAAAGCAAGTTTCACGTCTAGCACGTCAAAAGTTACATGGCAAAATGCATTTTTGCTAATTGCAGTGACCCTAGAGGTCAAAGGTCACAACATTTCTTCGGCATTCACCTGATGGGGTCATGAGTCCATGTACCATGTGTTTTGATACATGCAACGATTGCTGAGGTATGAGCTCACTTCCTGTTTGGCGGCTTCGCCACAAATTTCGATTGGATGTGACGAGCGAACGCTTCTATCAATTGTTACAGAAATAAATGAAGTGACAAGGCATGGTCTGAAGATGGTCTGTGCCAATTTTGGTGAAGATCAGATGAAATTTGTGACCTGTGCGAAATTGTTGGTGTTTTTGATCAAATCAAATATGGCGGCCGAATAAATTATATTGATGTGACAAGTTGCCCTCAGTTGACCTAAGGACCTTTCACAGTATTACCAGACACCACTAGTACAATTTAATTCTAAGCACAGCAGCAGCTACAGGCCAAAAGGCATGTTTGTGAATTACAGCGTCCCCTAGAGGTCAAAGGTCACCAGATGGGGTCATGAGTCAATGTACCAAGTTTGGTTTTGATACATGCAAGGGTTGCTGAGATATGAGCTCACTTCCTGTTTGGCGGCTTTGCCGCAAATTTTGATTGGCTTTTACGGGCGAACGGTAATACTTCCGAAGACAAAAAGTGATAACTTTTGTGAGGCTTGGTCTGAAGATGATCTGTGTCAAATTTGGTGGGAATCAGAGAAAGTATGTGACCCCTGATACATTTTAAGTGTTTTTGATGAAATCCAAAATGGCGGAAAATCCATCATGGTGGAAAATGACGTCATAGGGTGCGTTGAACTCGGTTTGGTTTCCAACAATACCTGACTTTTGAAAATCGGACCAACAGGTCAAAAGTTACGTGCATGAACGCACGTCCAACTTTGGCCTGTTGGTGGCGCTAAAGGGTTCGAGTTGCCGTGAGTTGGTGACATGAATCATGGGACCGTCCCCAATCAGTGTGCCAAATTTCCCAACTTTTTACCATACGGTTCTATGGGCTGCCATAGACTCCCATTGCATATAATAATAATAATAATAATAGGAAAACGTAGAAACACAATGAGGTCCTCGCAGCTTCGCTGCTTGGCCCCCAAATATTTATTTAATAATAGCCATGTCGTGAACGTGACAACCCAAAAGCTGACAAATGTCAGGGAGCGAACAATTCACTCAAGGGTAATGTTAGGATAAAACCGAACGTTAACGAATGGTAATGTTAAAGATTAACATATAATGCTATGTTAGCTTAAGCTAAACAGACACCAGTGTGGAAAGAAACAAACAGTCAGCGATACATTACAAACAACATACCATATAATCACAAGAATAATCACATTAATATAGTATTAACCCCATACTTATTAAAATAAAGATAGCCCCAACCCCCCATTTCGCTGGCCGTTGGAGCTCGGTGGTGCACAAGTGGCAGCTCTATGAGCTGCAGGCAGGACAGCAACCGCTGAACGGCCCTCCAACTCGCCGGTGATCCAAACGAGAATGAGAGAACGTGTGTGTGTGTGTGTGTGACAGTGTAAGTGTGGGTTCAAGTTACTCACGATCCACCGTCCCGACCTGGCGAATCAGCTCGCAGCCGACCCTGGGGTTGGTTACCGCTCAGTCGTCCTCAAAGCTAGCCGTTAGCAGTCGCAGCCAGTGGTGGCTCTCTGGTGGGCCCAGCACCAGAGAACAGAATGCGCCCCTGCAGCGTTGGCTAGCGGCAGTGAGATGCGACCTCAAACAAGGATCCTCAACGTCAGCAGTGTAGCGGCAGGAGATGTCCGTGATGGTTGTCGACCTCCGGTGGGCCCAGCACCGGAGGAAGAAAACGAGTCCCGACAAGTATCAGGCAAGTCCCAGAGGTGAATTAGCTAAGGCGGCAGCAGCTATATGCCCCCTAGCTAGCCGTCTGCCTTAGCTTGCCAACAGCCCAAAAAAACGCGAGCTTCTAAATGTCAACACTGCCGCAACACAGCAGTGGACAGAATAACAGTGATCCTGAGACCTCCGACAAAACGTGATACACAGATACAGATTCACAGTGGGCATAGCACTACACACCAGAATGGCATTGATGGAGTAGCCTATCAAAAACAGGACTTCGCTCCTCCGAACTCTGACTGGGACTGAACTCTCAGCTCCTCTCCTGAGGCGTTCGAATGTTCAGACAGCTCACCATTTCGCGGGCATTAAACATTTATAAATTATCATTGGACGATATAAAATTCAAATAAATCACAGAGAACAAACAAATCTGATTGGTCTGTACCGAATTCCATATCAACATATTGCAAAAACATAAAGCATTATGGTCATTGTAGTAACAAAAATTAAACAGTGCAGTGATAAACACTATAAACATATTTTACAGGTGCTTACACTCTCCCCCCACCAAACAAACAGCATGCCCCCATGCTGGGACACATACAGTATAAGGTGAAAACGAAAACAAAGGTAATAAACAAACAAACAAATTAATAAACAAAGTCAAAGAACAAATAAACTAGTTTAAAAACCAGCTATGGGTGCGATGGCATTCTTGTACAGCATAAGAAATGGCCTGTGTGCACCTGTACTACAAAGAGCCTGTGGAGAACACCACCAGGCATGAGAAGACTGCTCTGATGCTAGACGTGATACTACTAGCGTGTGCTTGCTCTGCACTCCCATAAGTCAAATGATCAGTAGGCCTCCTTTTCCTATGTGACCTACGCACTACAAGGGGCACTGACTCTAAGGGAGCTGCAGAGGTAGTTTCAGGACCATCAGGACAGCTACCATCCTGGCCTGCAGCTGCTACGTCTTCTATTACTTCAAGGGACCTGTATGGAGAGATGGGGAGAGCAGGGTTGAGGGGAGATGCGACTAAATCATTAGGTGTGTGCACTAACCTAGGGCTTCAAAGTGGGGTGGAGACACACGGCGCAGTGGACTCTGGTATAGGGTGACGGACCTTTGTGCTAGCACTCAGAGGAGCGTTTTCTACTGCATCCTCAGTAAAACAGCCATATTCCGAATCTGAATCAGAAGAGCTAAGTTGTCTAAGATCTTCGGCAACACTTCAGAGACACCAACCCTATGATTCTCCTTAACCCTTCTATGCCTCACAGCTCTTGGGCACGGAGCTGGAGAAGTATCAGTCACGGGGCCCAATCTCACCTCCTGTCCCAAAGGCAAAATGTGGTTGCGGTGCATCACCTTGATGGGTACTTTACCATCCACGGGCCTCAACCTGTACACAGGGAGGTCAGAAAGCTGACTGTCCACTACATATGGACAAGAACTCCACCTATCTGCCAACTTCTGCTTCCCTTTCAAACCAAGGTTCCGAATCAACACCCGATCCCCGGAAACGAGGCAGTGATACCGGACCTTCTGATCACAGCGCACCTTGTTACTATGATTCAGCTTGTCAGCAGATGCCTGAGCTAACTGATAAGCAGCTTGTAGCTCCTGCTTCATCTTTGCCACATATTGCAAATGTGAGGAGGATGAGTGATTATCCATTGACACACCAAAACAAACATCAACCGGGAGCCGTGCTTCCCGACCCAACATAAGAAAATAGGGCGAATACCCAGTAGTCTCATTTGGAGTGCAATTATAAGCATGATGCGCTATGTGCTGAATCCATTTTGACTTCTGGTGGGACTCCAAAGTGCCTAACATGTCTAACAAGGTTCTATTGAACCTCTCAGGCTGGGGATCCCCCTGAGGATGGTACGGGGACGTACGTGACTTCTTCACCCCCAACATGGTCAACATCTCTTTCACCAACCGACTTTCAAAATCCCTACCCTGGTCGGAGTGAATACGGGCAGGCAGCCCATAATGAATGAAGTATTTTTCACACAGAGTCTTCGCAACAGTGGCAGCTGTCTGGTCCCTGGTAGGAAAAGCTTGAGCATATCTCGTAAAGTGGTCTGTAATGACCAACACATTACCAACATTCCGAGAGTCAGGCTCAATCGAAAGGAAGTCGATACACACCAGATCCATGGGCCCTGAACTCTGGATGTGAGAAAGAGGAGCAGCCCGCTGAGGCAACGTTTTCCGCTTGATGCAGCGCTCACACGTCTTACAGTATTTCTCTGCATCGGTCTTCATACGAGGCCAGTAAAACGGATCACGTATCAAGCTATATG
Organism: Alosa sapidissima; assembly: GCF_018492685.1. Taxonomy (NCBI): domain Eukaryota; kingdom Metazoa; phylum Chordata; class Actinopteri; order Clupeiformes; family Clupeidae; genus Alosa; species Alosa sapidissima. The sequence continues at coordinate 17,730,579 of NC_055972.1, read as the reverse complement.
ACTTATCGAACCCCAAATGGCCAGTATCATCATGCAGAGACTAAAAAACAAGCCTATGAAACTGCTTAGGCAATACCAACTGCCTCACACGCTGGTCGGCCTGCTTTACTGTCCTATAAAGTAGCCCTTCATCAGTGGACAACTTTGGCCACTCCCTTTTCCAGTTTTTCAAATCGGGATGCCTCGTCTGAATGCTACTGACAGGTGTCTTTTGTCTTACAGCATGCCAAACCTCTCCTATAACAGGATCACCTTTCTGGGCTTCGTGAAGCTCACCAGAACTGAATGTGGGCAGCTGATCAGATGCTACGGTGGATACATGACAGTACGCCTTGGGAACAGCTGACTCATGACTGCAAATCTGATCAGCCACACGGGGGAAAGAAAGGCAACCAGCTCTCTGCGTGGCCACAACCTGACATAGCTCGACCCCAGGGGCCGGAATCTCTTGCCACTCATCATCAGGGGACAGACTGATGTGAGGGCGTCGCGACAGTGCATCAGCATCCGTATTCCTCCGCCCAGGCCTGTACTTCAAGCTGAAGTCGTAAGTGGACAATGCCGACAACCAGCGATGACCAGTGGCATCCAATTTGGCAGACTTAGTTATGTAAGTCAAAGGGTTGTTGTCCGTCCTGACTTCAAAGGCGGCCCCATAAAGGTAGTCATGCAGCCGATCCTCTATAGCCCACTTCAAAGCTAAAAACTCCAGCTTGTGAGATGGGTAATTCTTCTCTGAAGGGGAAAGACTGCGACTGATGAACGCCATAGGACGCAACCCGTCAACATGCTCCTGGTACAGAACACCCCCCAGACCGTCCAAGCTTGCATCCACATGCAAAACATACGGCTTTTGGGGGTCTGCAAACGCTAACACTGGTGCCTGAGTTAACCTTGACTTAAGCTCCTGAAATGCAGACTCACACTGGTCACCCCATCTGGGACCAAAGGGCTCCGAGGGCCGGAACGACGGTTTTGGATTGGCCGCCTGTGAACTAAAATGTTTCTTCTTGCCAGACGGACAGCCATGCAGCAGATCTGTTAGTGGACGGCACAAAGTTGAAAAACCCTTTTACAAACCTGCGATAATAGCCACAGAAACCCAAAAATTACCGGAGCTCAGTGATGGTCTGTGGTCGAGGCCAAGACACGACAGCTTCTATCTTGGAGGGGTCAGTGGCTATACCGTCCTGTGAAACTATGTGCCCAACATAGTTCACAGATGTCCTCCCAAACTGACACTTATCCAAAGAAAGTTTAAGACCTTCATCCCTCAACCTGTCCAGAACCTTAAGGAGCCGTTCCTCATGTTCCTCTAAAGTGCGACCAAACACAATCAGATCGTCCAAGTACACAAGAACTTCCAGAAAGTTCATTTCCCCAACAGTCCGCTCCATAACTCTCTGGAACGTGGCAGGGGCACCACAGATTCCCTGAGGCATGCGCTCAAATTGATAGAAGCCTAAAGGACAAATAAAGGCGGTCTTCTCTTTATCAGCCTTGCTCATGGGAATCTGATAGTAGCCACTTCTCAAGTCCAACACCGAGAACCACTTACTGCCAGAGAGACAATGGAGGGCGTCCTCGATTCTGGGAACAGTGTACTGGTCAGGGATGGTCCGCTGGTTAATCGTTCTGTAGTCAACACACATCCTGACCTTGCCAGATTTCTTACGCACCACAACAATGGGCGAGGCATATGGACTCCGAGACTCTGAAATGATGCCATGGTTCTGGAGCTCCAACAAATGCTGACGCACATCTTCCAGATCAGCTGGAGCTAAACGCCGAGATCGCTCCCAAAAAGGCCGTGAATCATTCAAGCGGATCTCATGCTGGGTGCTTCTCGAGCAGCCTACATCCCACTCACTACAAGAAAACACTTCCTTCCTCTGCAGCATTTTCTCACAGAGGCGCTGCTTTGCCGCCTCTGGCATGGAAGAAGAGCCAAAGTCAAAAGAAGCAGAAGAGAATTCACTGATATTCTTGGAGGTGGTGGCTGGAATCTGTGGCACCATGTCGACAGGAAAAATGTGAGCCAGAGGACTACCTCTCTTCACAAGAACCTCCTTTGAAGAAACATTCCTCACATTTACCGTGATACGACGGCCCAACACAGCAGAGACTGGATGGACTTCAGGCCTAACCTCGAGCTCAGGGGCTGATGCGCCATCAGCACTAACAGGCTGGTTTACAAGGACTAAAGAGTCATGGATCTCACCAGGAAACTTGGGCAGTCCTGAAAGCTGCAGCTCCTGTCCAGGCCTTAAAACAACAGGCTTAGCTCTTGTGAACCACATTGTGCCATGCTTTTCCACACCTTCCTGCGAAACACCTGTGTGCTTAAGGGACTCAAAAACCTCTTTCATCACAGAGTGTATGGTCAGCGTGTTAATAAACCCATCTCTGACCTGTTCGCGACAAGAATGGAACAGCTTCCTCACCAAGTAAGTGTTCGTGCCAACCAAAATGGCTATTCCCTCGTTCGTCCGAGGGTCAGGACACACAAGAGCCAGAGTGTCCACTACTTGAGGCACACCAATAACTGCTTCAGGGAACTCGAGCCTGAGAGGTAAACATCCATCATATGGGTTTCGATGAGAGCTCAAACCCTATATTTCAAGATTTTCCACTGACTGCAGTGGCAGGTGCTTCAAATAGGTATTGTAAAAGCTACGATACAAGATGGTGACCTGAGAACCACTATCGAGCAGAGCTTTGGCATAAACACCCTCTATCTGCACGGGCACCTCAGCCGAGGGCCCCACTAACCCAGATGGCAGTTGCGATTGGCTGATTTTGATTGGAGGTGAACAATGAGCGGAACGTGTTTTGTGTGATGGTTATTTACAAATAAACAACATGTGCTTCTTGACATGTACAACCTAAAGTCATCCTTGTTAGAGTATGTATTATAAATGTCCCTATTCTGTAAATAATTTTGATAAACATATGACTAGGCACAACCAATTATACATTAATCACTGTCAACCACTGAATTGTTAAACAATTTTATACATTTCTTTTTGTTTTCATGTCTAAGTTTTTTTTTTTTACCACTCGCAACTGGGTTTTTTACCACTTGCAACTTCATGAGACAAACTCAATGAAACCCACAATCTACACAGTTGGAGATTCTTACATGCATGGCCAGGATGCTGCGGGGTACCACCTCGTGATGCTGCCGTATGCTGAAGTGCCACGTCTTGATCCTTATCATATCGTCAAACATGAACATGATTTTTATTGCTTGTACTTGTCTTCTATCAAAACAGTTATTTCACATTAAGATAAACCATTTGTTTACAATTCCTAAAATTGTGTTGACAGGATCAATCTCAGAGATACATTAACAAAGTGGTCTTATTTAACAGCAATGGTGGTGCTATACCTGTGTGAACATGGGCTTTCCATTCTGTGTGACCATGATGTGTACTGATCGCAGTCCAAAGACACAAAATTGTTGTGAAAGGACTCCTTAGGATGCTTCAGAACATAAAAAAGCTCTGTAGGCCTAGCTCCCCCTTCAAAGATACTCCGGAAGTATCGGGGAATCAATGTCCGACCAATAGCTGTTGGAGGTAGGGGATAAATTGTTTTCAGTTATTACAATTAACTTGTAGGCGTTGTTAATTTCTTTATTTTTAAAATAAACTACTGATCAATGTCAATTATTACTTTCTTTCTTTGAATAACATAGGTGATAAATAGCACATAATGGCGTAGTAGATAACAGAACATTATTACAGTGCATGAAAATGCACTGTTCTGTTATCCGAAGTCTTCTTCTTCTTCTTCTTCTTCTTCTTCTTATTACAGTGCATGAAAATGAGCATGGCTAACCTGACCCTAGCCAGATGAATTTTGCTCCGCCTAGCTTCACTCATCCATCTGGAACCGATCCATTGAAGTGTTGCTTCAGAAGGCTGGGCCTAATCAAAAAATGCTTGCATATGACTGAATAAGCCACTTGTCCGTCATCCATTGACGTGCTACTTCAACCACTCACATCGAAGCCAACTCGTGACGTTAATAACAGTCTCACAGTCGCTTCTACGCTATGTCACATCTATGAAACTCCCGCCCTGCGTCCTGATTGGCTGTACCATAAAATCGGTTGCAGAAATCACTCTCAATGGAAGAGGTCCCAGATGGATGTGAGTGAAGCTAGGCGGAGCTAAGCGGAACGAAATTCATCTGGCTAGGGTCAGGTTAGAGCATGGCATCATCCTCAAAGAACTCGGTGGTGAAGGCATCCCACCATAAGTTGTCACAGTCCTGTGAATTCAGACCAAACACAGAGATGAAATATCAAAGCTGGCCCAGATGTGTTACTTGGTTATGCCTCTCTCTCACTGAACTGATAGCATCACTTGCTAACCAAACGAGAACATATCTATTCATTGGGAGCATAACATAAACATAACATACTTATGTGTCAAATGACTAAAAATGCAAGATTAGCAGTTCACAGTACTAGACTTGCCATTACTCACATTTGTTTTCTAACCACGCCAATGTTTTTTTTTTTCTTCAAACAACAGTCTTACCTCTGTCACGTAGGGCTGTCACTTTACGTTCGAAAATCGATTGCACAATCGATTGGACCAAACAACACAAGTTTCGAAAACTAAAATAGGGAATCGATTTTAACCAAATATGTACACTATTAATTTTAAACGAATTAAACAAATAAAAAAAGATAGATGTAACAAAATTCACAAACAAGAATATAAAAGAATTCCGAAGTGCAGTAAGCATTGCGAAAGCTAAAAAGAAAATTCACACCAATTTTACGCACCGGAAACGGCTGTTTCAATCAGCTGCTGTGCTGCTCGTGTTTTGCCAAACGCGGCAACGCGATCAACCTGTGGGACATGTAGAGAGACGAGTGATAGGCCCTAATAACTTGAGGAGTCGATGTGGAAGTACTTCGGATTTTTGGTATAGGCCTATCAAACTATGGAGAAGAACAAAGCGGTAGGCTATGCAAACTGTGCAATCGAGTTCTACGTAGGCGAAATTTGTTTGACATTTCTAATCGTAAACACAGACACAGCTACGTTGAAGCCTGCAGTCATGTTTGTCACTGATGTAATGGCAGTCCACTCGGCTTATTGTTTTTCGAGAATGTTGCACTCCTGTTTGTCATTGTGCACGAAACTTCAGAAATAATGCTGGCTTGCGTCCACAAGCGCCCTCTTTACGTTCGTCCTAATGCCTAGTTGTTTGTGGATTGGCATATTTGGCGTTGAAAATGGAAACGTCTTTAGAAAAAAAAAATCGATTTTACAATCGATTCAATGAAAACTTATGTCAGAAAAATCGAACGTTTTTTTTTTTTTTTTACAAAAGTGACAGCCCTGTCCAGTTCTGTAGCCGTTTATTAAGCTCAAATATTCTGTAGTCTGTCTGGTTCCCATACGGTGTGTGCCTCCTAAGAAAACAGAGATTGAACAGTTTAACAGTATACCAGGGGGGGTATTCCAGAAAGCAGGTTTACTGGGTTAACTGGGTATGTTAACCCAGAGTTAGCGGTAAACCTGGGATTTCAGTTCCAGAAAGCTCAAAAATGATCAGGCTATGTAAGTAACTATGGTAACATAGGCTCTGAACTGAACTGGTTATGTAAAGCCAGAGTAAACGGTAAACCTGGGATTTCAGTTCCAGAAAACTAAAAAATGATCAGGCTATGTAAGTAACTATGGTAACATAGGCTCTGAACTTAACCTGGTAGGGGGTAGGTTTTGTTCAGGTTATGTTAAATTATGTTCGGTTATTTTAGTGCATGTTCAATCAGGCCGCTATTTTTACACTTGTCACGCAATGGCGTTTCATTTTCACGAAGGTCCGATTGACAAAGAAGCACAAAATCATATAATATTCATCCGTGCAATTCACCGTGAGAGGGCGATAAGACCACGACATCACATGATAGCCTATCCATTCTTTTCCAAACGAGTTTTTTAAGAGCGCTAGAGTTTTTCAGCTGAATCCTAAATATAGGCTACTTGAAAAGCATTCTCCATCCCTACATTACGCATGGTGGATTAGAATAGAATAAAATAAATCTTTAATGTAGGCTAGCTAGCCGTAACACCATATGGACATTTGTGTTTGGCTCACCAGACAGATGGACAAACAACATCTCAGACACATTGAAGATATAGGCTAATTAAAACAAGTACAGTACAAAAAAGGGGAAACATAGCCTATAGAAAATTAATAAATACGTTTAAATATAGCTGTACAGCTCAGCCGGGTATGCATATTGTCACTAAGTTTGGTTAAGAATGCTGATGGCATTTGGGATAAAATATTTTTTAATAGGCTACACACGCTCTCCGACTGGGAGTTTTTGTAGTGTTGGAGACGCAGAGCCTATCGGCAAGCTGTCGGTCGGTGCGTAAAGTTTGGCTTGCGCTAAAGCAGTTCCTGCGCAACTTCATTCGTTTTCCTGGACACAAACCCACGAGGATCATTAAAGTGTAGTTTCACCAACTGGCAGGTCAGCATCACTTATTAAATTTTCCAAATGTGCACCGAAATGTGTCCAATAGGCTACCCATGCCTTCCGACATTCACCCTTCCGACGATGGAGCGCAAAAGTTTAACTTGGCCCACAGCTGCAGGACCCGCGTTGAAATAGAAAATTACATTTGGGATTCTCAAAGAATTATATGGCCCACTCAATCTGTGACAACTAGGCTAAGCATCATTCAAAGCAGTCAATACAATACGTGATGTCCAGTGAATTATTTAATTGTTCTTTTGACATTAAATAGGCTATCTTAAACATACGCATTTACACGGTCAGTTAGGCTATTCTCTGCCAAGCAAGGTGCTCTTTTTTTGTTATTACAGTTCTCCTCGTAAGCCTCGACTACTCCGCCTCTAAAAAATACTGTGCTCAATTCCTTTCGCCGGTTTCACTCATGATTTCGACTCTCAATAGATGATGCCTTTATAAGTTCGCCGTGAACGCGCACAACTCTAGGTTATCTAACACAGGGTTGATTGAACTAACTGGTAACCGGTGTTTTGGAACCGACAGCTCGGGTTTAGTCGCCACAGGTTCAGACAACCCAGAGGTTAAGTTTTATCTCAGTGTTTGTTAAACCTCCTTTCTGGAATACCCCTCTGGGTAGACGGGGTGTTTGGTTAGTTGGCTACTCTATAAAAACGTATCACCATGAAACAAAAATCTACCCTATTCCCGGCTCCAAGTATGTAGGAGGGTACATTGGTGTGGGGCTGCAAAGCCACAAACATGCAGTTAAATCTGATGCAATTCTACACAAGCACTCAGTAGAAAAAGGGCATAAGAGATATCTGCTGATGGCTTATTAAAAAACTATCTCGGAGGAAGTAATAAGCTGATGATTATCTAACACAAGCACTGGGCTCTGTTAGCAGACCTACCCCACATCTCTGTCCAGCATGGTGCCTGGGTGGAAGGGGGAAAGGCACTACCGTTGGGTGGCTCCTTTGGGGAGTACAGCTTGAATTTTTTAGAGGAGCAGCCTATACCAAGACAAGAGAGAAAGGGTTGCTGAGTGAGCACCTGCGGCATGGTCAGAGTTCTAACACAGCTTTAAAACATTCCAACGATGGACCATACAGGCAAAGCCAAAATTCCACACAGGACATGGTTGCTGTGTCCATCATGGCACATCCCACATTTTTAACTTATCCCTGTGAGCGTTCTGCTTTCAGCTGAGTTTCTAGGGACCGTCTACAAAGTGCAAAATCGAAAGTGGATACAAATACATTTAAATAGCTTCACTGTTATTGAGCTAGTGCTTCCAAAATCATAGCACACAGCTAGTGCTTCCCTAGCAATACACTACACCTGCCAATTACGGGAAAAACGGACTCACCCTATTTATAATATATTTTTATTGGGGGTAAAATTCAATAGCTTCACTGTTATTAAGCCTACTGCTTCCAAAATCACAACACACATCTAGGGCCTTCCAAGCAACATACTACACCAGCTAATTATGAAAAAAATGGAATCTGCCTATTTATAATATATCTTTAATGGGGGACATTTTCGATAGCTTCACTGTTATTGAGCCTACTCCTTCAAAAATCACAACACACGTCTAGGGCCTCCCAAACAACATACTACACCTGCTGATTAGAAAAAAAATGACTTGCCCTATTTATAACATAATTTTTAATGGGGGGGGGGGAATTCAATAACTTCGCTGTTATTGAGCCTATTACTTCCAAAATCACTCCACACATCTAGGGCCTCCCAAGCAACATACTACAGCAGCTAATTATGGAAAAATGGACTCACCCTATTTATAATATATTTTTATTTGAAAAATGTAAATAGTTTGACTATTTTTGAGTCTTGCACTTCCCAAGTCACTCCAGACATCCTGAGTCTCCCTATCTGCGACACCTACTACTTTGGTAAATTCTTGATCAGCCTATCTTTCATTAATCTTTATTGAAGAAAAAGTCAAGGCAAGCAGCAAGGCCATCCATGGAGAAAGACAGACCTGGCATGTTAGAGCTGGGCTGTCACAATAGAGACTTTAGATGTTTAGTACAACCGAAGGGAGACCCTTGATGTGTACAAGGATTGTGGAAGCGCTAAAAATCATTCCTTGCAGTGGTCCCCAAACTACGGCTTGCCACCTCATTTTGGGTGGCCCCCCAAAACATGTCCGTGGTATATCATCGGGCCCGCACGGGAGTATGACATCGTCAAACTATAACCTCCGTAATTTCCCCCATTCATTCTCTATGGCGAGTCTTAACTGTACACATGTAATACTCTTTTTTTCCACTGGTAGTTGTTTTGGCGCTGTTTCGCGTTTGCCATCGAAAACGGAATGAAATGTAGGCCTACCTGCAAACAATGTAAGAGGCCTATGCTGACTGCATTAGTGCTCAAAGTATTCTAAAGGTTTATCAATTAATTGTTAATAACTAATTAACTTCTATTCAAGTCTTATTTCTGGGTCTTTCTGGGATAATAATTTCTATTTTTTATCCACTCGTTCAAATGTTAAAAAAGCGCTAGACTCAATAACAGTGAAGCCATTGACATTTTCCTCTGAAATAAATCATGAAAAATAGACCGAGCCAGGTCTTGCCATACTACAAGGTGTAGTATGTTCCTAGGGAGACCCTAGATTTGTGGAGTGCTTTTTGAGGCACTATATTCAATAAGAGAGAAGGTATTGAATTTATTCTCCAATACAAAATCATTAAAAATAGGCTGCATAATTTCCCAAAACAAGCAGGTGTAGTCTGTTGATGGGGAGTCCCTAGATGTGTGAAGTGATTTTGGAAGCACTGGGCTTAATAACAATTAAGCTATTGAATTTTTTACCAAATAAAAACATATAAATAGGCTAAGCCAGCTTTTCCCAAATTAGCAGGTGTAGTATGTTAATAGGGAGGACCTAGATGTGTGTTGTGAGACTGAAGCTATTGCATTTTATCCCCAATAAAAATATATTATAATTAGGCTGAACATAATTTACCAAAACAAGAAGGTGTAGTATGTTGATAGGGAGGCCCTAGATGTGTGTAGTGATTTTGGAAGCACTATGCTCCAACAGGGTGAAGCTATTGAATTCCCCCCCCATAAAAAATATGTTATAAATATGGCAAGTAATTTTTTCCATAATTAGCAGGTGTAGTCTGTTGCTAGTGAGGCCCTACATGTGTGTTGTGATTTTGGAAGTACTAGGCTCAATAACAGTGAAGCTATTGAATTTTCCCCCCATAAAAAATATATTATAAATAGGGTGAGTCCGTTTTTCCATAATTAGCTGGTGTAGTATGTTCCTAGTGAGGCCCTAGATGTGTGTTGTGATTTTGGAAGCAATAGGCTCAATGACAATGAAGCTATTGAATTTTACCCCCATTAAAAATATATTATAAATAGTGCGAGTCAATTTTTCCATAATTAGCTGCTGTAGCATGTTGCTTGGGAAGCCCTATATGTGTGTTTGATTTTGGAAGGAGTAGGCTCAATAACAGTGAAGCTATTGAATTTTTCAACCATTACAAATGGATTATAAATAGGGTGAGTCTGTTTTTCCATAATTAGCTGGTGTAGTATGTTGCTAGTGAGGCCTTAGATGTGTGTTGTGATTTTGGAAGCACTAGGATCAATGACAGTGAAGCTATTGAATTTTACCCCCAATAAAAATATATTATAAGTAGGGTGAGTCAGTTTTTCCTGTAATTGGCAGGTATAGTGTGTTGTTAGTGAAGCACTAACTGTGTGTTATGATTTTGGAAGCCCTAGGCTCAATAACAGTGAAGCTATTTAAATGTAGCCTATTTGTATCCTTCGTTTTTGCACTTTGTAGACGGTCCCTAGACGTTCGGCTGAAAGCAGAATGCTCACAGGGATGCGTTTTATTTATCCACATATGTACACGGTTCTTTCGGATGAAAACGGTTTGTAGCTTGTTGTCTACCCTACTACGGTTAGATAGAGCTCTCTATTGTGCAATGAAAACATTTCTCCTATGATTTATTGAACCGCAAAACGCGAATCTTGCGAATCTGGCCATTTCTGTCTAACTTTACCGAAGTGAGCGTGCGGCGCTCTGAGCGCTAGTTGCCAATTCTCGTGTAAAGACAGGACGGACACTGAGATCGCAGAACTTGTGCGGCTTAGCTTTGTGCCAATTTGGGTAAGGTTTGTGAAGGAAAAGTTTGGAGGGACTGCTCAGTATGCTTTTGCGCACTGTGTGGTTGGTGGTTTTGCTGGTGAGCGTCCAACACGTGAGGACTATTTGGACATTCGAGTGTCCACTGGTCTGCCAGTGCACTCTGGAGAAATTATGCTGCACGAGAGAAACACAAGAGAAATCGCAAAGACATTCACCATCTGCACTGTAAGTTTTCGTTTTCACAGAATGGATAACTTGTCATACTTTTAATATATTGGCATATCGTTATACCTCCAATTGTTTTATCGCTTCAACTCAGTTTAGTGTGACCAGGGTCTCTTTCTATCTCTTCTTATCTCATCTATTTTCCAGGCGAATTGTACACCTGCCATTGAGGGAAATTCAAAGCAGTTCTTTCAAAGGGTTACTCAATGTATCCAGAATGTAAGTGTAGTCTTTCTGTCTACCGTCCGTTTGTGCAGTTCGTTCAACTTGCCTGAACTTTTGCTGTTGAACCTCTGTGCAGCAAACATTTTGACAACGTTGACGACGCCTATGTTTTGATCAAAGATTCTAAAGCGGAGCAAGATTCTAGAGTGGAGCAAGATAGATTAGTTACGTCATAGGCATGAAGTACATAGACATACTATACATAGACGCCGCATCGACCGCTTGCAGTGGTCCCCAAACTACGGCTTGCCACCTCATTTTGGGTGGCCCCCCAAAACATGTCCGTGGTATATCATCGGGCCCGCACGGGAGTATGACATCGTCAAACTATAACCTCCGTAATTTCCCCCATTCATTCTCTATGGCGAGTCTTAACTGTACACATGTAATACTCTTTTTTTTTCCACTGGTGGTTGTTTTGGCGCTGTTTCGCGTTTGCCATCGAAAACGGAATGAAATGTAGTCCTACCTGCAAACAATGTAAGAGGCCTATGCTGACTGCATTAGTGCTCAAAGTATTCTAAAGGTTTATCAATTAATTTTTTAATAACTAATTAACTTCTATTCAAGTCTTATTTCTGGGTCTTTCTGGGATAATTATTTCTATTTTTTATCCACTCGTTCAAATGTTCATTCAAATTCACAATTCACAAAGTTCTCATAAGGTGAGTGAAAGTGGTCATTTCAGATGTTTTTGTCAGCACTTCATAAACCTCTCATAGTTTGAGAAGTTGAACTTTAAATTATTTGTAGGATATTGCTTGTTCACAACTTGAGCTGTGTAGGCAAAGACACAGAGTTCAGAGTTCACACATTTTGAATAAAATATAGCCTACTTTTGGGACTCTCTGCTAATACTTTTGGGAATGCTTACGTCTTTTTATTAGTATTTTCATTTGTAGTTTCATTTGAGCTACATTTTACACTGATATGGCATGATGGCAATATAAACACAGCTAACAATGGTATTAAATTGCAGCAGCCTATGATTAAATGTAATGGAATATTCAACTAAGGTAGACTGCTGTTGTTCACAGTTCTAAAATATTTATGGTTACTGATATACTCCGAGTCTCTGGCCCTCTCTTAGAGCCAGGCATAGCGAGCTGGCCCTCAGAAGAAAAAGTTTGGGGACCACTGAGCTAGGGTGACCACCCGTCCCGCGTAGCGCGTCCGCACACAGCATTTGAAGCCCAATTCATGCGTCCCGCAAATTGAGACTGTGTCACGCATAATCAAAGCTTGCTCAAAAAAAGTTGGTCGCTCTATATCCTGCAGGCGGTTGCACTAATTGAACGTGAGTTCCATCTTAGATTAGTTGTAACGTAAACTGGCACTACGTTGAAGTTTACGAGCTACTAAAATGTATCGGGTTACACCACTCTAAATAGTTTCAACGTAACACCAGAGAATCCGTAGACGTTATGACTTAAATTACACACTAACAGAGCTGCCAACTTTTCAAAAAACCTTGGAGTGAGATTTGGTGGGGCCAACCAAAATTTTGCTGCGGAAATTTTTGTTTGGCTCATTCAGCATTATTACCGTACAGTAAAAAAAATTTACATCAGTGGTTCTCAGGTGTAGGGACCAGGCATGGACGGATTATGAACTTTAGGGCCCCTGGGCCCAGATGTATTAAGGGCTCCCCGCTAATTGTATAAGTAAGTATAAGTATATATACTCTTTTGATCTCCGTGAGGGAAATTTGGTCTCTGTTTTATCCCAATTTATCCCAATCCGTGAATTAGTGAAACACACACAGCACACATTGTACACACAGTGAGGTGAAGCACACACTAATCGCGGCGCAGTGAGCTGCCTGCATCAACAGCGGCGCTCGGGGAGCAGTGAGGGGTTAGGTGCCTTGCCGTGCCCTTGTTGGGGTTCGAACCGGCAACCCTCCGGTTACAGGTCGGAAGTGCTAACCAGTGGGCCACGGCTGCCCTGGTGTGTGTGAGAGAGGACATTTTGCATGTGTGTGTATTTGTGCGTGTGTGTGTGTAAGAGAGAGAGACAGAGAGAGACCGTATCAGTGAAGGTGTGAACTTTATTTTTAAGTGTGTGCATATGTGTTTGTGTGGGTGGGTGGGTGGTTTCATGTGTTTGTGAGAGAGTCAGTGTGCATTGATGTGTGGTTGTGAATGTGTTTGTGAGAGAGTCAATGTGCATAAATGTGTGTGTGTGTGTGAGAGAGAGATGGATAGAGAGAGAAAAGAGTGTCCAACGTTGAGGGTGGACAGTGAGCAACATGTAAAACTCATGAGGACAACATAACTAGTGTCAAGCCTTAGAAACTACCTCCAACTACAGGAGGTGCAGCATAGCACTCTCTGCGGGCATATCTCCAGACCAGAGATTGGCTACTGCTACAAAATCCATCACTAGATATCCTTGAGTGTGGATGATTATGCACCAGCCACACCAAATCCCATTGCACCAGACTACCTTCTGAAGTTTGTCAGCTGCAACTCTCAGGTGCTGCTGTAAAAAGCAAGGAGTCAAGTGTATTTCTGCTTGTTGGAACTGTCATGGTAACTCTTGCCAGAACATCAACCAGCCAGAAGATAACAGGAGTGAGGAAATGTTTTCATTATTTTCGCCCAGTCCCTCTGGGCACCCCAAACTTGATGGGCTCTCCAGGTGTTTCCCCGAGGATTTAGCTGTGGATAAATTGGGAGGTGTTACTAGACACCTATAGGAACACATAGTAAAAAAAGCTATTGGTAATAAAAATTTTTGCAGATTGGCGGAAAAAAAGTCTTAACTTTCCCTAACTATGTGCAAAGGTTTAAGCTTGTATCTACATTATTTTCTGAGATATGTAGGCTTAAAAAACAGTTGAACTTGTAGGCTTGGTGTGGAGAGGTGGGGTGTTGATTATGCAACGTCTAAACAACGCCAATTCAAAATCCCCTAACATCTACTACACCTTCGTTTTACATAGTATAGCCCGTAGCTAACACTTAGCCTACCATAATCTCTATGTAAAACGGTTAGCTTGCTAGCTAGCTATCTAACAGTGGAACTTCAGTAGCCTACAACATAAGCTTAGTTATCTCACCTAGTTGTAGGAAATATGTAAGTGATGGAATTAGAATGAATCCCATGAACAAACAGATAACTCTTACACCATCCTTATTTTGTGCCTTTTATTCACGTTTGTTCAACGATTTAGTAAGTATAAATCCTTTTCCCTGCCCACTTCGATGAAGTTCCATAGGTTTCCATTATATTCACGTAACGTAATTGCCCTAAAAGGAGGTGGTGGGTGGAAATATTGAAATGTTTCGGCTTGTGACGTCAAAAGCCTTGCCGATTTTGACCAGCTCACCCTGGAGGCTGAAGGCAGGATACATCCAGAAACCCTTATCTCACTCAAAGCATGGGTGTTTTTTTTTTCAAGTTTGTATGCGTGTGGAAGCACCAGAGACATAGCCTGGCGGGCCATCCTATATCATTGAAATGTATAGTCTGGAATCGAACCATTTACCTCGCTTAATCCAAGGGGCGGGCAGAGAATTGTCTTTCAAACTGCCTAGACATGCAATAGGCCAGCGCTACGACCATATCCGTATCCGGTCGGCAAAACGGCAAATACATCCTTCTTCGAAAGGAATTACTTAAGTGCATTGTGTTGCTCAACTTTCAAAGAAAAGCACAAGTCCAACTCCTCCAAAGTTAACGCCAACGCCGATTCAAACAACCGCTCTTCGTTATAGCCACCTTCCTTGTTGTTCACCGTCACAGGACTGTCGTTATCCTGTTAAGCCCGCCTTAAGACTCTCTAACAAAATAGAGCGCTGTGATTGGATGAAGTCCACGGCGTCAGCCAATAGAAATCCCTATGGTTTGATGCTAGACGTACAGGCTGAGCAAATTAATTTGCCGCCGCTAGGGTGCGTCTAGATTTCTAGGCTGCCAGAGACACACAATAACACATTAAATCCCAGAAAAAGTGATTTTTTCATAATATGGGCACTTTAAACAATTGTAGACACAGGGTTGAGGGCAGGCCCTCTGACTTTTCAAACAGAAATCACTGTGTCCAGCTGTTCCCTCAGCCTTAAGTGGAGTGCTCATCAAAGCTCAAACTCATATCACTCTCTCAAGAGAAAACAAATGCAGTACAACATCTGTGCCCCATGGTGCTCCTCTGACCATGTCACACTGTATGAGGTGTCCACAAAAAGCAACACTAAAATAGTCTTAACAGACAGAGTCCTATTTGTGACGTAAATGCCGACAAAGCTTTTCGAGCAGAAGATTGGCCTCTTCTGTAATTGCTTTTTAGAGGTGCACTAGTTGAGAGCAGCTAATTGGGATAATTACTTCAGAAAGCTGACATGCAGGGAGACCAGAGATGGGTAGCCTACAATACACAAGGACGTTTGGAAGTCCAAGATATAATTGAAATGGTGTTCATTGTTTACTGAAAGTAGGTGTGTGCGTGTGTGTGTCAGAGCAAGCTGAATAAGACCACCTACCAACAACTGAAGGGCATGACACAGGTGTCTTCAATGAGATAGTTAAACTTATAGATGTTTAACCCTGTCTATAGAGTAGGATATAATCTACAAATGTATATTTGATTACTATGACTCTAGAATAGCTAAAATACCATACAAAAGTCTTATTTATTATTAATGACAAAGTACATGGCAGCAGAAGGCTGATGTTTCACATCAGCCCCAAGAATCTGCTTCTTAGTTTGTTCTGTAATCTTTGCTTCACCCTAAAAAGAGTACAATAAAGCAATCAAAATACTACAGTGTAAATGATTATGTATTATTATGGTGATATATGACAAAGTCAGTGACATTTGTATCTTCTTTTTGTATCTAATATTTAATTTGTATCTTCACTAGAGAAATCGCTCAAAGTGACTCGGTCAGAAGGATAAAACACCAGGCATTCCTTTCTTTGAAAACCCTTACAGAAATGTAAGTGTTTCATACTCTTCTACTCTTCCAAAAACGAATATGTAAGTTTAGTTTCAACAGTGTTTCTGGTTGGGAACTTGTTACACAGTTGCTTTGAATGGTCAAAAACAGAACATCACATCTCATACCAATATATGGTCATCTAACATTTAGTTGGTCTGTTTTGTTTTCTCAGTGCAATACTGAACATGAACCATCTTGTGTCAATTGAGAGTGGAGCCTTCACTGATATACCCAAACTACGATATTTGTAAGTATATCTAGGCCTACTTATTCCTTAACATTTGTGCTATGTGACAATGACACCTTTTCTGATTGTTGTACCTCCTATTGTTTTCCAGGAGTATTTGTAATACAGGAATAACACAATTTCCTGATCTTTCCTTCATCTCTACACTGGAGTTAAACTTTCTGTGAGTACCGAATGTCTACAGACTGTTAGTCCACTATGGTAGCCTGGCTAACACCAGAGTGATTCACAATTGAGATTGAGAATTGGACAGGGAGTGCCTTGTTCACTTCCGATTTCTAAGAGAGAAACCAGCAGTGAAATTTTACTTAAACTGGTATTCTTACCAAACTCTTACCAAATGTTTTCGGAAGTACATTAAACATCTTTCTTGTAAACAAATGTTTAAATGTGATTGTTTACTAAATTCCAAAGAAAATGTCTGTCATTTTACACTGACAGCATAACCGTTGGTAGTTTTCAACAGCATTTCTTGGCATACTGTCACCATATAAAACCCACCCGATGTCACATAAGCAGGTGTTCACATTGGCTCATTTGGGAAGATAGCCAGATGGATCTGTTTAGCAAATTCAATTTCGCTCAAAGATTCATCTGGGTTCACCCATGCTACCAATAATGTAGGCTACTGCCTATTTATAATTTTTATAATAAATGTGATCAAACTGTTGGTAAGATTGCAGAAACGTTATCCAATCATCCCAATGATCTTTAACATCTTTGGTTTAAAGACACAGTTTGACTGAACTCTGAGAACATGTTTCGTTTTTACAGAGAGCTAGGAGATAATATGAGATTGGAGAGCATCCCATCCAATGCTTTCTCAGGCATATCAGAGTACAATTACATGTAAGTACACTACAAAGCTTTTTTTAAAGAGATAAGATAAAAAAAATATATTCTTGCTTAATATGACGTGTACTTACTATGCAATTATCATTATGGCCTTGTAGATGTTAGTGAATATCAAAACTTAAAAGGAAACTTGTTTTAATTTGAGCCCTTCTTTACAATTTTGTTGAGTCAAAATGAAGGTGGTCCAGTATTAACACTGGAGATACAATATAACTGAACAATATCTGGATCACAGTAAACATTTGTTTTCTCCTCTAAGAGGCTCATAATGTTATCATAAGATATATAGAGATGCATCTGTCTGAAAACATCTGTTTCTACAGTCAGTGGTTTAGGCCTACCTTTTCCCTTCTATTACATTATACAGATTAGTATTTCAAACACTGGCTATTTATCTACAGTTCCTTTGATTACTTAAGTTTATGTGTCATATTTTCAGTAATCTTGTCAGAAATGGATTCAAGGAAATCAAGTCTTATGCCTTCAATGGAACCAGACTGGAGACGCTGTAAGTACGAGGCAACATCTCCATCTATTCCTGTCAGAACGCTCCAGTTTCTAGACAACTGTCTCTGTCACATTCATATTTGAGTGTCAATCAATGTTTTTACAGTGACTGAGATATGACTTATCTTTGTCACATAGTCAACACAACACAAAATATCAACACAGACAAAGCATTGATTTTCAAATCTGAGTTAAGCAAAATATTTGCTGAAGACTCGCAGACAGAGACAGACATTATCAGTGACCTAAATTGCATGTGAATTACATTGGAAAAGTTATAATGGTTTCTCACTAATAGTTTGGTTTTCAACGTTTTAGTGCATTTCAGTGAAATACCTATGGAGTAAAACTTGTTCCATTCAAACTCAATCTGAATATTTGGTATTTTACTCTCAATACCACAATAAACTAATTTGTAAAGGATAAACAAAAAGACACATATGAGTTATTCCACATCAATATTGGATTTGACACCATCAGCTTTTTGTTTCGCAATCCCCCATTTCATATGAATATCATGCAAAATATTGTTGCTAATATGCCTTTTCAATTATTATTTTTATAAATAATTTACTCTCTCAACAAAACCATTTATTTCCCTAAAAATCTGCACACCGGTAGTATCATGTGTAGATTTCTAATCACATTGGAATTATGGTCCTACCAACCATTGATGTCCCATTGAAACATTTGGCAAAAGGGATTTTGAATGTGGAACAGTCTATAAGGAAGGTACATGGTGAAGAAATTTAGACCAGAAATGTCAAGGCGGTTTGAACTGATATGGAATGACCCATATATAAACTCTGACATGTCTTGTATACTGTGTGTAATTGTGGCTTGGGTTTTGTGTCTCTTCTTTAGGATTCTGAGAGATAACCGGTATCTTCACAAAATCCATGAAGATGCCTTTGAGGGAGCAAGTGGACCAACAGCTCTGTAAGGAAATAGTGATTTTATGAGATGCACACAGCATGGATGCAATGAACCTCAAATGTGCTTCTGAATATTCAATGAATATTCAATTAATTTGTGTCCAATTACGCTCAGGGTTACAGGGATCATGAAATTACAGTGAAGTCCCTAACATAGCCTACTGTAGAATCTGTATGAATACGCCTGTTATGAGTTCATAATCAGTATTATAAAAAATATGATACATAAAAGGTGGCAAGGTCATATTCAAGTCTTTGTTAGTGTCATTGGTTCTGTAAAAACAATGATAACCATGGTCGCACAAAGATAGTGCCACAGGCAATGCTGGTAATTTATCACTCCACTCTCCATTGTTTCTGCCTTATCCAAATTTCATATTGGCCTAGGTTCTGGCCATCAGCCTACCCACATATAGCTGTGGTTATAATGTACATGGTGTGTGTGTGTGTTTCGTACAGTGACGTGTCCTCCACCGCTCTGAGTTCACTCCCTGCACGTGGTTTGACGCTTGTGAAGAAGCTGACGGCACGTTCCACACCTGCTCTTAAGACCCTGCCCCCACTGGAGAACCTACAGAACCTACAGGAGGCCCAGCTCACCTACTCGAGCCACTGCTGCGCCTTCCACACCTGGCGACGGAACAGGTGAGCCACTGACCGCGTACACGGAAGTCCCTAAGGCCACTGACCACTTACACAAGTCTCCTTCAAGTCCCTAAGGCCACTGACCGCTTACACAGGTCTCCAAGTAGGCCCAGATGATCCTAAATACACCAGTAAACAAGGGAAAGGGACGAGAGACCATTTTTATGTTGAAATTATTATGCAATTGTTTTACAAATAAACACACAAAAGTGTAAATAAGTCTGTTGTAAATACCTGTTCTATGATTTTTGAAGTGTATCATTTTGGTACAACCTAGTGGCTCATTAGTTTGTCATCTTCTACCAAACATTTCAATTTCACTCATCCTAGGAGTCAAGGTGAGAGAAAAAAAAACTGGTTTTGCATTAGATTGTTCCACATTTTACTCCGTCTGCTGCTTGATACTTCCCTTTTCCTCCTCAGAGAAAATCCTCTAAAAGCCTTCTTCAACCTGACAAGGCTCTGTAATGAAGATGCTGGAGCAGACATGTAAGCAATGTATTTAATTGTAGATGGAATTGAAAAAAATAATACCAGGATGGTGGCAGCAAATAATACAAACAATTAACAAGCCCTTACCATAGAAGTGCATGTTACATTTCTTGCATTTTTCTTGCTACTCATGTTGGTGTATGTACTGTATGTACATATATTTGTCTGTGACTTTTGTCAAACAGTAGAACAGTGATTTGTTGTCTCACAATTTCCTTTTTTAGATATACAATAATTCACTTCATGAAATACCCTATAACCTTTTTGTTGACACATCTAATCATGTTCTCCACAGGGATCCTGCCACTGACGGTTTGGTTGATCCCGATGACATCAGCTTCTACTACCCAGACCTGGAGCTGTGTGTCAGCAGCAGTGTTCCCATCACATGTACCCCGGAGCCTGATGCCTTCAATCCCTGCGAGGACCTGCTGGGCTATGGCTTCCTCCGCTCCGTCACCTGGGTGGTCACCATATTTGCTGTGGCGGGCAACCTGGCTGTGTTGTTCATCCTGCTGTCCAGTCACCAGAAGCTGACCGTGTCCCGCTTCCTGATGTGCAACCTGGCCTTTGCTGACCTCTGCATGGGTCTGTACCTGCTCCTCATCGCCGCCATGGATTACCACTCGCGCCAGGAGTACTACAACCACGCCACCGACTGGCAAACGGGTCCTGGCTGCCAAGTGGCCGGCTTCCTCACGGTCTTTGCGAGCGAGCTTTCCGTCTACACGCTCACGATGATCACCCTGGAGCGCTGGCACACCATCACCCACGCCATGGAGATGGACCGGAGGCTCAAGCTGCGGCACGTGGCCCTGATGATCGCCGGCGGCTGGGTGTTCTCCCTCCTGGTGGCCCTCCTGCCCATACTGGGCGTCAGCAGCTACACCAAAGTGAGCATCTGCTTGCCCATGGACATCGAGACCCCGGCCGCTCAGGGCTACGTGGTGATGGTGCTCCTGCTTAACGTGGTGGCCTTCCTGGTGGTGTGCACGTGCTACATTCGCATCTATGTTAGCGTGCGCAACCCAGAGCTGGCGGGCCGCAGCGGGGACACTAAGATCGCCAAGCGAATGGCCGTGTTGATATTCACGAATTTCCTGTGCATGGCGCCCATCTCCTTCTTCGCCATTTCAGCGGCGCTGTGGATGCCCCTCATCACCGTCTCCCACTCCAAGATCCTGCTGGTCCTGTTCTACCCCATCAACTCGCTGTGCAACCCTTTTCTTTACACCATCTTCACGCGGGCGTTCCGGCAGGACATTTGCCAACTGCTCAGCCGCTGTGGCTGCTGTCAAGACAAGGCCTGTTTGTACCAGGCTAAGGGCTTCAGTACTCACCCAAGTATACCCAAATGCAAGACTCCATCCAAGAAGCACCACTCTCTACAGTTTTATGCATACCACATCAAGATGCAGGGCTGCTTCCTCAGCAAAGGGCCAACATGACTATGAGCCTCTACTGACAAAGCTATGAACATTATCTACTGAAATGAATGTTTTCTACGTTGGTGCTGTCAATACAATGTATATATGTAGCTATCTTTTTCTGTATACTATTTTTGTAATATGGTATTGAAAAAATGACCAGTGTTCCATACATCTGTGGATTCTTAAATACAAAACATAAGGGGCGCTAGCTTGACTTTCTAAATCTTAGGAAAGTCTAAGCAGTCTAATCATTTTTCTACACACATCTTTTGCACACAGCTAAATTAGCATTTGAGAAACAACATCCAAAGTGTTTTTGGAAGTCTGTCTTCATATGCATGACGAATGGGGCTTCCACAGGCCCGTTAGCACACACTGCCTGGCCTACAGTCAGACATGTCTGGCAAGAGGGAAACCTCCTCCACGGAAGAGCAGCTTTTAACAATCAGCAGTGAGATACTGCAGAACAACCTGACCAACTTAATCTGCCAGGGCCACAGAGAGCTCATGGTCAGCCATGTATAACTCCACAACATCCTCAGAGCCAGAGCCACACACACACACACAAATAACTGTTCTGAACTACGCTGTTCATGGTAGGTAAAGGTAAATTGGTACCAATTATGGTGCTTTAAAGGACGTTTTTGTTTAATTGTTTAGTGATGCACAAACGGGCGGACTGAAAGCATAGTAGTATTTAACTATTTGTGCACATTAAGACAAATTGCTGATTCGTCACCAAGTCATAAAGGCAAATCAACACAAAAAAAAAACAACAGCAGGTAACCAAATAGGAACTCTGTAAGTCAGGTGACTCAGGTCATCTGCACTGGAGCACAGAATACAAACAACCATGCAGGTATCCACATAAAGGAGCACCCTATCACCGGTCCTGTTTATGGTAGGTTACTACTAATGACCCTTCATGGTAGGCTCCTGCAAGGTGCTACTTAATAATCCCATACGTCATCAGTTTCCCATATGTTGAGCCATGTCCTACTGTAGATTCAAAGATTTTGTTCAATGGGGGTTTTCATTTACATTTTCTTTCAGTTTAGGACTTAATAGTTGGAATTTATTTTAATGCAGGGATGAAGAGTATGGGTTGAGGGAGCAACATCTTGGTAAGGATTCAATGGTTGAGCAGGGTTAAGGAGTGGGAATATGGGATGTTTATAAAAATAGAACTCAAACAACCACATCCTCAAGTGTGTGCGCGTTCTGAAAAGCTTAATAATCAGTGTATGACAAAAGTCTTTACCAGAAATCACACACTCATAAACAGACCACAAGGAATTGAGAGCAGCAAATAGTTCATTTAGAAAAACACTCATGAATAAGACCATAAGCACAAAAATAAATGTAAATAAATAAACAAAACATACACAAATAAACATTCTTCTCATCAGTCTCAATCACGCTGGCTCTCTGAATCACATACTGTAGAACTTAGGTGATAGCTTATACAGAGTGAGCTCCCAAAAATAAATAGTTTCTTAACAAAATATAAGTTAAAGTTAATAAATACGTAAATAATGTATTTAGTTAATGTTCATTTAAGGCTGCACCACTTTAACTAGTCATTCATAAATTGGCAAATTTTCTGAATTTCTGCTTATTACAGATACGTATTTTCCTGGTCACGCTTTCAGAGTGTTGATCTACAAAGGCCTCGCTGCTGTTGTGATGTCTTCGGTAAACCCTTACCACTCTGCTTCTCCAATGGCACGGGAGAACACATAATCCTTTCCCCCATAACACATGACTCCGTCCCTCAGGTTGAACTTCCAACGGTTCTTGCTGCGATGAATCTGGTCCAGAAATTATAGACTTTGTAAACAGCTGATCATTTATTAATGGTAGACAGACTGTACAATTTGAAACACAAATATAGAATGTGTGTCTGTATTACACTTAAGACACGCATGACTACAGCCAC
Source organism: Alosa sapidissima (assembly GCF_018492685.1). NCBI lineage: Eukaryota > Metazoa > Chordata > Actinopteri > Clupeiformes > Clupeidae > Alosa > Alosa sapidissima. Next base: position 17,707,478 of record NC_055972.1, on the reverse strand, counting down.
ATACAATACATACACTTCACACAACATTTTCCACATTTCAATGCCAGAGCCATGGTACTTACCTTTTCATACTGGCATACAATGACATTCTCGGTGTCAAAAAGATCTGGGATGTCCTGTTCACTCACGTCGTCTCCTGAGTTCAGGGGGTCCAGCTGTGGTTAGATTGAAGGTTTGGATGATCACATTAGGAGTGCTTGTAGCTGAAAGCAGTGTGACAGCTCATTCCTTGTGTGTGAATAACTGCCGTTCTATGTAGGCTTTCCACATGCAACAACAGCATGGGCAGAGAAGCTGACAACAATCATGTTATGATCTTGGAATAAAATGTTCTTACCCATTAGCACATACGATAGATAGTTTACTAATACGATAGATAGTTTACTAATACGATAGATAGTTTATACGATTGTTTTGTGTTTGTGATGGACTGTGCCTAGGTTGATGGTGGTTGGCTAAGGTTTTTATGGTTATGGTTCAGTCCACATCAACGGGACGGACCAACCTAGCCGACCTAGACCATGCCTAGGTTGGTTAAGGGTATTTGTTTATTGTGGTAATATAGTGGCAACATGGGGGGTGAGCTAACTGGCTAATTTGTTTTGTGTTTGTGATGGGGCCTAAGCTAACTGGCTAATTTGTTTTGTGTTAATGATGGGCTGTGGCTAGATGGTTGGTTGGCCAGGGTTTTTATGGTTATGGTTCAGTCCACATCAACGGGACGGACCAACCTAGCCAACCTAGCATGCCTGGGCTGGTTAAGAGTATTTTGGGTATTGGATATTTCAATGTGGTAATATGATGGCAGCATGGAGGGGAGTGTCTCCAGGACGCTGGTTTCACTGTTAAGCCTTCATGAGGTGTCGAAACTTTGGTGAATGAGGGTGCCCATTGAACCCCAATGACATGCCGCATACTATATACTGCTGTTGGATGGGCCATTTGTCTTGTGTTTGTGACCATTTGTTGGCGGATTTGTGGGTAGCGTGCTTTTTAAAGTTAAACTTGAGCAGGGGCTTCTGAATGTGTTTTTACCTTGGATTTTGGCACAAGGGATTTTAACATCTAATCCTGTGTATTAATGTAATACGTAATATGCACTTCTGGATCTACATGATATATTTAACAACACAAACAGCCTTTACATCTAAAACGTCTAACTTCATGTCTGTGCAAAACCTGCACCTCATGGTAATTTGCCCTCTAGAATAATGTATGACTGGATTGTTGAGCTAATGCTAAAAGCTACAAAAAGAAATGGATAAGGTTAAAGAATATCCAGGAGAATGTACTGATATCTCTGCATTTAGTTGCAAAAGTAATAACTTTCCATTTCATATATAGAGATATATTAAGTGATTCATCTCAACTAACAGTATATATTGCGTAATGGAAAAAATCAGCATATTGGCCAAATCCATGACACATTCATCAGTGGCATCTTTTGTATCTTTAGCTTATTCATGAAACAGACAAAATACCATCTGAATACGTTGACTTTAGCTAGGATTATATATATTATGTCACGGTTATGAAATCACACTGGCCTGCATGAATGAAGGCTGGGCTGTTCTGATATGCTATGAGGCAAAACATTGTAAAACTATATTAAAAAAAATGACTGAGGATGATGCAAGCCCACAATCAATCAATCAAGTCAGAATACAAAAAACATCTTGCCAAGACCCTATAAGGCAATCATGGAAAATATATATGTAAAATATGAAAGTATGCACTTTTGTTCCAATTCTGGCCCTATTAATGCTTTGTGCCAGAGCATACACTCAAACCCTACCTTATGATAATAGTTGTCTGTTACTACCCATTTCCTTTTTCATTTCATTTCATTTCAATAGGTCCACTCCCCATACACACTAATTATCTATTACCTCCTCTATAATCTCTTGCTTCTCTATGTCACTGCTCGAGGTGCTGCTGCCGTCATCGCTGCCACCAGCCTCCTCGAGTACATGCAGGGCCTCCGCACTGATCATGCCCAGAAAGTCGTTCTCTCCCACCGGCCCCCCGATGTCCACGTCCTCATCCTCGGAGCTGCCATCACCAGCCCCGTCCAACTGCACTATGTCTTCCAGCCCACTGTAGTTGAAGTCCCTCAAGAGTTCCATCTGAACATCAACACACAGCAGGACGGACCACTTAACACAGATGAAGCAGAGACCACTTAAAGGCGCAGTGAGCGATTTCAAACCCATAAAAAAAATTTTGTCACATTCAGCAATCATTAGGGGTACGACGAGATCTGGCAATACAAAAATGTCACTATATTTCTCGTCAAGGTAAAACTCTGTCCCGTGGAGAAAGGGGGTGTGACAAGATCTTGCGTCATGAGATCTGGCGATACAAAAATGTCAAGATATTTTTCGTCAAGCATAGAATATGCCCCAGCCACTTTTACTTTTTTTGTGTAGCAGCCATTTTCCCTAAAGAAAAAGTGGTGTGGGTCTTTTTAAGAGTGTGATATCACTCCCTCTATGTAGTTTTGTTTACTTTTCCTTCAACTCCCATTGAAGTGCCGTGCCGAGCTACTGTAACCCACTGGCCACCAAGTGTGAGACACTTCCACTGGTTTAGTTTCAATGGAGAACCATTTGTGTGAGGGTATTAGGCTGTGTAGATTCAACACAGATCCAGGAACCTTGTACATTTTTAAGTTAGCTGTGCAAGACTGAAATAAGCGCAGTGGCAGCTCAAGTAGCAGTTTTGCTACAGTGTTTTAGGGAAAACGGTGTAATTGAGTGATATTAGGTTTCCAGCAGGTACCCAAAATGCTGCTACACACAAAAAAAAGTAAAAGTGGCTGGAGCATCTTCCATGCTAGTCAAGACTCGTCATATTCTTGTATTGCCAGATCTTGTGGCACGAGATCTTGTCAGATTTTTACTTTGACGAGAAACATTGTGACATTTTTTATAACGCGAGATGTCGTCACCCCCCTAGCAATCATCATTATCTCACGGCCGCTAGCTGCCCATTCCTTGAGGAGAACAAAAAAAAAAACAAATTGGAAACAAAGTGGAGGCAGCCTGCCCCCGCACAAAACACAAAACCCTGCCTGGAGTTTCTCTAGGAACACTGAAGGTAGGGGTGAGATACCTCTCTGGCATGTTTTGTTTGGTCCTTGGGTAAAATATGTGTGTTGTTTTGGACAAAAGTGTTTGCTAATAAGTTGAAAATATAAACATAAACACAAACAAACAGAACTTCCTGTGCAATCGCTGACTGTACCTTCAACAAAGATGAGCACCAAAACAACCAGCTATACCTCCCTTCAGCTTTGTTGTAATGATTTTTTTTTTTAGCTGCTAGTGAATCACTTATAAGGACTTGTCCTACTAAGTATAACTTCACATGACATGGTATAACCTCTAGCAACTGTTCCGCTTATAGGTCATGACCCGGTCACTGTGTGAAGTCAGTTTAGCATAAAATAAAAAAAAATATCTTTTACCTTAATGGCTTCATCCAGTTGGCTCCCAAGGCTGGAGAACGCTGTGCCGTCTGACACAGGAAGTCCGTCGGGAGCCTCCTCCTTCACCTCTTTCTCAGGTGTGTCCAGGCTGTTGCTGGCCCCCTCCCCCACCTCACAGGCCAACAGCTGGCCCTGCTCCTGTTTGAGAGTCCCCTCGGGGTGAGGGCTAAACTCGATGCCCTCCAGGGTGAAGTCCCCGGGGCTCTCCGGCACTGGTTGGGGACTGACAGGAGGCGGTGGTGGGGCGGACTGAGGAACTGGAGCCTGTTGGATATCATCCACAGGTGCTGGAGGCTCCTGTGGCGGCTGGCTTGCCTGACCATCAGGCTGGGTCCCAGAGGCGGTAGATGATGAGGCTGCTGGAGTGGACTTCGGGTTAGAGGTCTGGGTGGGTGCCTGCTGGATGGTGGGGCGGGCTTGGCTGGGGTCTGGCTGAGGAGGGGGCAGACGAGGGGGGGCTCGCTGCGCGGCGGGCTGAGTGAATACACGGTTGGATCTGGGGGCCTGAGTCACCACCACGGGTACATTTACTTTGTAGAAATGGCCTGGCAGGACACAAACAAAACCATGGCAAAAGGACCAGTCATACAACTGTGAAATCACTATTTAGAGGCAAAATAACAGTTTACTTCACAATATAGGTTTTTATTAGCCTAGAAATCTAGACGCACCCTAGGGGCAGCAAATGTAATTTGCAGCCAGGGTAGTCTAGCAACTCTCCATTGGCTTGCGAGCTGGAAAAAACAAACTTCGGTCAGGCCAATCACATTGTGTATAGAATCGGTGGACGGGCTTAACATAATGACGGCAGAGTTGAGACGGTTCCGTGTGAATTCCCTGCTATTTGAAAAGAAAGATGGATGCTGATGCTGGCATAAACAACACAGTAGAACAGGATCCATTCTGAATTGAAGACCATATGGTTCTGTTATTATTGTTCCAAAAATCAGTGTAAAGGGGACAGACAGAATGTGAGGGTCCTCACAGACAGGAGGGAGATGTGCACAAAAACTCCTTTGAGTATTTTATGTTTTTCTACAATCAAAGGAGGGGTTGGTTATACATAGAATTTAAATGAAGGTTATCTTATGCACCTCTTACCTGAGGCAGTTTGTAGTGTGACTCCTGCTGGGATGTGTACTGGATACGTAACTCCAGGTGGAAGAGAGAACGTAGTGACAGCACCAGCGCCGCTCTAGGATATATTAGCACACAACAACATGAGGTAAGCAGCACCACAAGTAGCTCTGCTACCATCCATCTCGAGTCCCAAGGCACTGCTAATGACATAGTCACTATAATCTGTAACTGCCATAAGCAGAAACAAATTACAAGCAAGGTCATTAATTGCAAGAATAAGCACACCAGCTGCATTTGCTGGGACACAAGTATGGAGATTGAGAAAAACAAAAGTGGGCATTGATCAATACAGAATGCAGAACAGATACCACATGTTGTGGTTGTAAATCACACCCTACAAATTATTTGGTGCTTAATCTACCGAATGGTTTGATGTTAAATCTCACTTGGTCAGCCTGGTCTGAAAATTATACAAATATGATTTCCTAACACTACAAGTAGTAGGCTTTTCTGAGAGTTCTCCTATTACACCCCCACCTACTGGCTAGTCTAAGTCATTGCACTTCCATGAGAAGTCAATGTGTTTTTGAACCTTCAAGCCAGGTTTTACTCTTTGCAGCCCTTACAGGTTTATCTTCCTAGACACTCACCAGCATGAGAAATACAATGGGGACCAGAAGCCACATGCTTGAATCCCTTAGTCATATTGCTGCCAGACATATAATTATGCTCAGGGAGCACTTCGACAGCCAACGGGTCACGGGCACACGAGTAAAGCTTCCCACCTAACAGTCTCCATTGTCCAAATCTCAGGTGTGTGACAAAAGGCTTCTGAATTAGTCTTTTTCCCCACTGTGTGTACATGCATGTGTGTATATGTCTGAGGTAAAGTAGAGAAAAATTATCCCTGGTTTTCAAAGACAGAGGATATTCTTGGGCTAAATTTATTTTCCACCTGCTTTCTTGTCTCTTTCTCTCCAGCTTTCTTGGTTCCTGTCAAACCTTATCTAAATTAAATGGCGTTGTTTCCTTTGTATGTTTAATACAGTGTCAGGCTGACCCGTCTTGCTTGTAGTCATAACAGAGGCTCTCCTGGAGCTCGCTCCTGAAGAGGGGGCTGGTAGCATGAGGTCAGAATTCATGCACTGACTAGGTCTGCACCCCTGCACCTCTCTCCCACGTCATCACTCAACACACACACAACAGAATCAGGTAGGTATAGTCAAGAGTGGTGTGCAACCAACAGGTCACTGCTCATAATATCCAATAATATGCAACATAATATCCAATAACTAATTGTATAATCTGAGATTACACCTTGCACTGGCTCAATCAGACATGGGATGAAATTGTGGAAAAATAAAGATAAAGCATTTCAACCCGAGTAACATGGATGTACTGTGATCAAGGGACTCGACATGACTGGCAAAGACATGGTATCCACTGGCAATCCATTTATTAATGGATAACGGCAACACGGACAAAGGTTTATACAACTCTAAAACCAACAATGCTAATATCAAAAGCCCTGCTTATCTATCAAAAGCCATGCTTATCTTATTAGAAACAATCTTGATATACATATGTACATTACCATCTAACCTACATAACGGCAAACCATACATAGCAGTCTTGAGTAACAGGTGACCGCTCTCGTCATTAATCATAGTACATGAAGCATAGTCAAAGAAGGCTACTTCAACCATGTCTTTAACAGTAGACTAGGAAACTGGACCGAAGGCAAGCTGTGCAGCAGTATGATACACCAAGTCAGGCAGCCAGTGCTGATCATTTGCAGGCCCTTTTCTGCTGTATTTGGGTTAATTTTCAGAAAACAAAAGTTTTAGTGAAAATAAAAAATTCCACCAAGAGAACAATAAAGGGCCATCCAGAACAAGAAGCATACTCATACTGTACCTTCTCCCAGAAGATTCATAGGAATTTATGGAACATACCGCCTTAGCTGTGTAGTTCTGCACATTCTGTCCAGGTGGAAGGATGATTGAGGCTGCAAAGATACAGTAGAGAAAAACAATACAAATCATGCCAAAAAATTTTGTCTACACAAGTACAGAGGGGTGAGTGGGTTACTCTGATCAAATGGAAAACGTGCTCACAGAAAGTCTTTCGTACAAATCCAGCCTGATATACACTGCAGAATAAACAGGAGTCCACTAAAATGGTCCAAATGTCTTTAATAAGTACATTAATTTAAAAAAAAAAAAAAACATAAGTACATAAAGTACTAAAGATTGCACTACGCCACTATATTAGGTTTACTACCATCTTGAAATCTTCCCTTGGTTTACTGAACTCTGGATGGTGATTGTCTGGTTATTTTGTATTGAATGTAATAATAATAACAATGATGATAATAATAATAATAATAATAATAATAATAAATGTTTTGTTACACTAAGGTCTCTTATTGCACTGTAGCTTGAATGGTATGCCTCTTTCTGTTACTTTGTATCACAAATCAGCAAATGAATACATGTAAAATGTAAGGTATTGGATTCTCACATTGTTCACTGCAGTCAATGTACAAAAGTCTAAAATTGCATACAAGCTGTGGACAAAGGTGTGTCACAAACCAGACTGTTTTTGAAGGGTTTGAGTGTAGTTGGCAGGAAGCTGAAGAACAAAGTTTGATGGATTTATGGTATCCTTTCGGAAACCCTCGACTGCTTTAGACTGCATGACCTTTGACACCCACAACTACAAAAGAAGAAAAGTGAAGTGGCCTTGTATTTTTTGAGCATGTTGTAAGCCTTATTCCAAAACATAATTGATTTACTGGGCTATTCAATCTGCAGACAGAATGTCTGAATTCGGAGTCTGCCTATTGGCCCTAAGCAATCAATAGGTAGCCTGTCCTTGCTAAAAACATTCAAGTAGGACTATGGCAAATGACAAAATGCATAAATCACCAACCTGACGAAGTTCATTCAGGACACTCTCTTCCACTCCTTCATCCAGAAACGTCTCTCGCACATTTTCGATGACATCGTCGATAACCGAAAGATAAAGTTTGCACTGAAGAATATTGATTGAGCATCATTAACGTAATGCGAAATCAGGGAACAGCTGGGAGGGATTAAATTACTATAGGCCTACAAACAGCTAGATAAAGTCATTTCGCTGAGCACAGCCTTTGACATTTTGGTGAGTGACATTAACGGCAACATAAACAGATAGCTTCTAGGGAAACAAAGAATTTGAGGGGGCACACGTCTATCCCTGTCAATATAGTTTGCTACTGTGTTGTAGGCTGAGACTTTATAAGAAGTCACTTTGAATGTGTTATATTTAACGTTAACATTATGGGCTGATAGGGATCCATGAATCTGAGGTTGTTGCTACTGCTAACTTCTCAAAGGCGAACATGGAATGTAACCTAGCGATACTGTTAACGTTATCCGAAGCTTACTTACCAATGCATTCGCGCTTGAATGCATGACTACTGGAAGTGTCCTCCAACACCTTGGCGATGGTCCAAATGTAACATTAGTAGGTAGTAAGTTTACCTATAATAGTCTACCTAGAGTTGACCCAAATGTTTGATAAATTGCTATCTAGCAAATTTTCGGCTGAAGGCAGCTAGTTAATCTTCAGATTCTGATCTGAGGTGCTAATTCTGACATTCATAACATTAACTTATCGTATTGTCCAACAATATTTTGTACAACTGTAATATGGTTTAAATAAAGGGTCTCACACATTGGTCTTTACTCTGAGGCATTCACCAAGTAGGCTAGGTTTATGGTATCTGCTGCAGCATTAACATCAGGTGTAGAAACCTGGGTTTTTGCAGGTGTGGGTGGTAGCCTAGGCTAGGTCACATCCGCTGAGGCCTAGGCCCACGAGATCCTAACTTAATTGGTAGACATAAAACAAGCTACAGAAAGTTTGTAGTCAGCTGGATTTTGATGAAGATTTTTATTTGAAGACTTCCCTGTGACAGCAAAACGTCCTGTAAGCACATTTCCCATTTGATGAGAATATTGCACTCACTTTACAAATTACTCTAAAAGTTTTCTGCATTTACTGCATAGCCCATACAGGGAACATTGCTAGTCAGATATGACTTACTCCCAGTTTTGGTCTTTTTTTTTTGCCTACAACTCCTTAGGCCTACATATTTTGCTGTATGACTGCTCTCCTCGTGAATTGTAATACAAAAATAAATCAATTCAATTAGTCTTTAAGGATATAACTTTATCTGTAAACGGCTGCTTCAGGTTGAGAAACAATGAAAAGGAGCCTTCATGAATTATAGGAGCGCAGGCTACCCCAAACTAAAGCTTCTCTAATAACAATTGTGATTTCACAAATCTTTTTATACAAGCAGATCTCTTAAAGCCCAGAAACGTGATAGAGTTATTAGTGGGCCAATGCTCATTTAATGTAGGAGAAATCTCTTTGTTTGGTGATGTCAGTGCTTCATCAAATTTCATTTAGGTCTGCTATGTGTTGCTTTAGGCTTCCGTTTTAAACTCCTCTGTTCACCTTTCACTGCTAGAGAGCTAATCAATGGATCCTCACTTTGCCTAATCTCTCATTTTCCAAGAATATCTGAATATGGGCAATTCTATGCAAAGGTCATTCTTACCATGGAAAAAAAAAAGTTGTGCATGTACAAATAGAACTGTTGTTAAAATCTTCATTTAGGTCTATATTTTATTGTTTGTAACTGATCTGATTGAATTTGATGGAGAATGACACTCTTTTTACATCATAAATGTGTGCAACCATACAGAAACAACTTTTTTTACATGGTAATATTATACATATTTCAAAAGTGGATAAATGGACCCAATGTTCAAACAAATTGTGTCATTTCACAAATTCCAGATTGACAAGGGAATGATAGAGCAATGTCTATGCTCAGCTTGCCTTTAAGAGCACAACTCCTTACATTTGTAAGGCTTTTGTTTTTTTAAGTCAGCAAGTTCCATGGCCATGTCACATCCATAACGTTTTATAGGAAAAGTTTATGCTACACATACAGTGTTGATGCGACAATGTCCATAGTGTCTGTGCAAAGCTGATTTATATCAATGTAAAGTGTGATGACCAAATTGTGCCCCTTACTTACTTTTAAAACCTTTAATGGTGCGTTATGGATGTGACGTTATGTTACATGATGTGAATTTACAAGACTGGGGACTTTATTATACCTCAAAGCCGATAAAACGTCTGTTCTGGTGGCATGTCAGTTTCAACGCATTTCAATTTAGTGTTTACAATTGATATTTCAAGGATTATTAGGTTGATCAAAACCACAGGGAGGCCTTGCCTAACCATTAGCAAAACAAACATAATATTAAAATACCTCCAGTGATTAGCCATAGCCTATTTTCAAGTGGCCTAATAACGAAAATCTGAGCGATTATCTTCCTATAACTGTCATACTAATGTTGTACTGGATTATCGTGTTAGCTGGTGAAGATGGCTAACTTTGCAGCTGGAGTTAACATAGCAACCTCCTTCTGTTGCAGATCTATTCAGCCTGCCGTTCACGTCTGCTTAACACAGTTTAATTTTAAATGTGACGCGATATGACAGCATTTGAAGTGTCAGGTCCTCTGTAGCTAATACCCACAGAGTAACATGAGTAAGGGCAGCAATAAACTAGATGTACCGCATAGCGGTACAAAATATGACCGCCTCTCAGTCCTGCATATTCTCTTCGCAAAAATAAATCACGCTTGTCAATTTGTCTCCATCTCCTACTCCTGCAACTCAAGTGCATGTAAATGAGTGTGTGCATATGTGAGTTTGCTTTTGTTTATAAGAGTGTGTGTGTGTGTCTGTGTGTGTGCATGTGCGTATGCGTGCCTGTGTGTTTATGTGTGTGCGTATGTGTTTGCATGCCCACATGCGTATGCGTGCCTGTGTGTGTGTGTGTGTGTGTTTATGTGTCTGCATTCATGTGGGTGGGTGTTTGTGCATGTGTGTGTGCTTGCCTGTCTATGTGTTTATGTGTGTGTGTGCTTGCCTGTCTGTATGTGTGCGACTGTGCGTGCGTGTGTGCACGTGCGCGTGCATGTACTTTATGTGTGCAAATCACAAATGAGTGGGTATGGGTTAGGTTCATGTGGGCTCTTGAGACTAACATACCATAAATATTTTGTCATCTTGGGTGCAACGGTTCAGGTAGGGCTAGTTATTTAGGGGAGTGGCCACCAAGTTTCATGTTCCCTGGTGTTTCAGTAACCCCTGACCAGTAATCACTGACCAAAATTGATGACGGTAAAATAAAATTTTTTATTTCTTTTTTATATTTTAAATGACTTGTTGTCCTGATTCTTCCTGTGGATCTTAGTGGGCACTGAGGAAGCAATAATTTCATCGCTAGTTTTTCATGATTACTATTTCAATTGTTTCATATCAAAATTCACTACTTAATTATATGTTTTATGTAGTTTGTCGAGGACTGGTTCAGACATGTCACATCCATAACGTGAAACCGTCACATCCATAACGCCAGTTTTTCCTACATAATGCATTACGAAAATGACGCATAGTTTCAAAAACACACTTTTTGTGTTCATTCAAGTCTCCTTCATGGTACATATAATCATAGTTTCGGCAGTTTCCTTTAGAATTCAGAGTTTGTAGAAAACCTGTAATCTCTCACAAAAGTGTGTCCATTTCATGTCACATCCATAACGCTGATAAAATGCCTTGTATTCTTAGGATGAAATTGATTATATGAAATTTGAGGATTTCTCAGTATTCAGAGGACAGAGGTTGCATTAAAAGTTATGCAAATTAATTCACTGATACTAATTTTGCCCCCACTCTAAGGCATTTGGTGATTCATGATTAAAATAACACAATTGCAAATAAAACATTTATTAGCTTCTTTGAGTTATTGAGAATAAACATTGTAGTCTAATTTCATACAATACAATAGATCAATTCTGTTGGCTTTACTATGTTTAGCACTATACACACGTTCATGTAGACTATGGACTTTCAGTTGCTAATTTTATCAATACTTGCAGAAAGAATGATTAACATAGTGCATTTAAAATGTAGGAGAAGATGTTTAAAAACAACCTGTGTCTAAATACAAGCCAATTGGTCTCTAAAGATTATTGTCAGTTAGTGATACTGTTATTGCATTGTACATTATTTCTAGGCTTCATATAAAAAATAATTCAAGTTCCCTGTCAGTAAGCAATCAAATGTCTTAAAGAGGAATGTAAAGTGCAATGCAGCTGCAAGAGTGGGGATATAAACTTTGCATAACATGCATCAAAAATATCACCAGTTTGTGGCGTCTTCATGTAAAATACAGTTTGTATTCATGCTGGAGTAATATGGTTGGTTCAAGAATAGGCAGAATTCTGTTGGATGTTGTTGAGGTGTTAAATAACACGATGCGCCCAAGAGACATGATTCTAAAGCCTTTACAGCTATGTTTCTCTGGGTCCAATTTCGTCAGTTATCAGAAAGAATATATTAGAGCCAGCTTAAAGAGTCCTCCATCTTTGCTCCAGAGATTCTCTTGCTCCTGAATCTTTACTGCATCATGCAATTTGACTGTCTCTGAGACTCTGTTTCGATCCATTTCTTCTCTATCTCCACCTGCAAAGGGAAAAAAGCATAGCTTTAATAAACATCAGTATGGATCCTCTAACAATGGCTTCTTTTTGCTACCCCTGCCATATTTTCCTCATCTATGCATTAGTCTTTATTATTTCACAACCCAGCTGATGACACTTGAACTTGAGTGAATTTCATATCCAGACGGTGATATGCACTCAAATGCAGCAGCAAAATATGATCAAGTAGTATAGTTAAGTAGTATTTCAATGATAGTAAATTTACTACATTCAATTAATAAATTCAATTTTCATTTTTTTTTTTTGTTAGCAGTAATGTAACTTACCATGTTCAACAACTTATGCAACCATTACTGTAGTTCATCGTGCACACTTACCTGGCAGTGATAGTAAGCTCGACTGCTCACATGCTTCTGTGGTTGAATGTCACTCTCTGTGCCAAGAGATCTCACCCTCGTTTGGGACGCAACTACGTCAGCAACTTCACATTCCACAGTGGCAAAGGGGTACCAGTCAGTTGGGATCTCCTGGTCAGACCCAAGCTCCAGCTTGCAGGAGAGGGAATGTGGGTGGTTCAGTGCTGCAAGAACCAAGCATGTTTTGAGTTGTAGTAATGCCTTAAAACCAGCAGGGGGTGTACAATAGCATTTTATGCCAAATTATTTCACATATGGTTATGCCAGGGGTTTTCACTTTTTTTGATATGTGGACAAATAACCTCCTAGATTTCCATTTTGTCAGGATAAGTGAACAACTAGGGATGCAGCAATTTGTCTCAGCAAGTCTTGTCTATTTCAGTGACAGTCACTAATTCTGAAAAGTTCATCCAGAGATTAGGCCTCAAGGATATAATAACAACAACGGATATAATAACAGAGGCGGTGGGAAGGGTAATGGGAGGACGTCTAGTGTTTTAATGGGGTAATGTGTTATTTATGCAACAACAAAATCTGTCAGCTTTATTTTAAAACAAGCTTTTTCTGCCTTCTCTGCATCTTGATCTTCTGTTTCAAGATTATACTGCTTTCTATATTTACTTTCTATAAATTCTTCAGGTAATACAACAGAAATGAAATGCTTACAAACCTGACATTAGGCAAATTATCTTTTCAGTGTTCTTTCAGAGTTGAATCAGTATCATTGGAAATATTTTCATTAAGAATAAGAAATAAAAAACAACATATCTCCTCCTTTTGTGAACAGTGGTGAACAATGTAATGTAGAAACAACTAAAGTAATGTAAAGCGAGTGATGAAAACAAAGATCACGCTGTCAAGACCAACAATGAGGGAAAGTGTCTTACCCATATTCTTAGCAGGTAGTCTGTCAATTCTCCAAACAATTGCTCCATACACATTCTCATACTTGACAGTGCCAACAGACACTTGCATGACAGGATGAGACTCAGGCATATTGACAGAGCCAAGACAGGTGTTTCTGTTCATACGAGACTTTAGGGACCTCTGCCGTAGCAAGGACACAGTGCGGGACACCTTGATCCAGTCCCCTGGCACAGGCACCCGGATCATTACGTTTTCACATAAAGGCTGACCCTCAGTTGTTACTCCTATGGATGGGAAAGATGACGACGTATTAAGGAACGCCTGCAGCTCCACATAAGCCCCTTGGACGGTAACTAAGGCCTTTATGGAAAAGGGGAGGTCACTGCACGCAAACGATAACGTCTTGTAACGCATCAGCTCCACTCTGCAAGCATCCGGAGGTGAGAACTTCACCAGTCGTGTGTTGTTAAATTCAGCTTCTTTTACGCAGCTGTGGAAGTGGCAGTCTGTGATTTCCATCCAAACATCATCTTCTTCTTCGGACCCGTAGCTCGAGTCCCTCAGCAGCAGCTTTTCGTCGTTCAGCGCCATGAAGCATTCACCAGGACCGTTCAGGAAGGCCAGACAGTGGATACTTGTGATGGCTGCCTTCTCCAGTGTGGCTCCATCCTTATCAAACTTCATCCAAATGTCATCAGCTATCTGCAATGACATCTCCTGCTCTTCGTAGTGTTTCCTAGGTTGGTGCAGGGGTGGAAGCCTCAGCAACTCCTCCTCGAGAGACACGATGACGTCCTCCATGTCTGCGTGGTCTGTGGTGCCAAACTTCAGTAGCTGTTCCACCTCTGCCTCGTGACTCACCTCGGGCTTGGGGTGGTAGCGTTTGCGCTCAGTGTAAGTCACATGCTCGATCTTCACAGCGTGAATTTTGCGGGGCTCGCCGTAACTCTCCAGCTTGGGCCCGGAGAGTCGGCAGTGGGGCAGGAGCTGAAACTCCTTGAAGGGTTTATCCAGGCCCTTCTCGTAGTAAAGCTGCAGGACTCCGCCAGGCAACAGCTGCAGGTAGATGGGTCCCCACTGACGGGAAGACATCCGATTTTTCTTCTCTGGGATCCTCAGCATCAGCGGCCAGCCATGTCTCCTCTGGCTGCGGAACAATCCCTGAGGAACAGAAAGCACTGGCTTCCCCCCAGTTCCCTCATCTCTCTGCTCTTCCACACTTGGCTCTGTCCTCTTACTGTCCTCTGTGTCGTCTTCCTGCTCTCCATCTCCCTCGACAGCGCGTAAACGCTCCAGTTTATGGCAGATGTACGAATAGGAGCTCTGAAGGTGGGAGGCGGGGGGTGGCTCATAGCCCTCCTTGGTCCTGATGAAGAACCGCGGCAACGTTGAGCCAGACTCTGAATCCGACGAAGAGCTACCAGAGTCAGCATTGTGACTAGTTTCGCCCCAGAAGGGATTACAGTGTCCCAGGTCATTCTGAAATGAGGGGAAAGGGCTGGTGGAGCTCTCTGAGGAGGGGTGAGTTGTACTTTGACCTAGTCCTGAGGACGATAAAACTGTCGAGGGGGAGCTGGAAACACTGCTGAAGAGGTCTTGTCCCCGAGGGCCAAAATTGAAAGGGGAGGCACTAGTAGGAGTCTCTCTGACAGGTGTGCACATAGGAGTGTTACTAGGGACACACATGCTGCCATTCAGGCCAAAGTTTATTTGGGGGGATTCAAGGGCACCGCTAAAGCTCCATGATTGATCTCCCGGGGGCGGGAGCACTAATTTGAGGCCATTGGGGCGTGGCAAGGACCTGGGGGTGGAGGATGAGGTCTGTAGCGGTTTTGGAGGCGAGGAGACAGGGGTTCCCTCATCCTCAAAGGTGACCCAGTTGGGATGGTTCATTGAGCACATTCTTGGTCCGTTGGCATCAGCACTGTGTGGCAACCAGTGACGTATGCTTGTAGTCTGTATGATAATCTGTAGAGAGAACAGGCACCACATTAAAACCACACAGTAATGATTTTGTCAGATACATGTCAGAAAAGTGTTTTTTTTTTGTTAAACCTATGGTTGAGTCTATGTTAGATTGGCATATGGACATTAGGCAGCATAATAAATGAAATCCACAAATTCAATATCCACATGTATGGACCCTTTCAAGAGAGTTCCATTATCAGCATCATAGTTGGCCCCACAAGACTTCCTTTTTAACATTCCATATGTTATCTTAATGCAGAGGAAGTAGATTGGGGCCCAAATAGAATGTTCAAGCATTGTTTTTGTTTACCTTGTTGAAAGGGTCCATATTTCAGATACAAAGGATAGGGTAGGGGATTTATCTGGTGTTTCCTTGACTTATTGACTTATTTTGTGGCGGCCCACCACAATATCAACATTGACCACCACACAATGATTTTCCATGTTGTACTATTTAAATTGGATGGAATTTGTTCATTGTAGAGCTATGCGCACCTTTGCACAACCTTCCCTTGTCTCAACAAACCTACATGCACGTTTAAAGAAAACATTAACAATCCTGCAATTGTTGGCATAAAAGTCGACTGGCTAAATCATGCTTAAATCTGCATCATAACCATATTGCGCTAATTCAATTCTGTGGGAAACACTGTTCTCACAGTGGCCGGTCAACAACCCAGCCTATATCATTACACAATCTGATGCAGGATACAACAGCAATGCACAGTTGGCTGGTGGCAGTCGCAAACACACAGCATGTTTTACCCGGGATCCACAAAATGCCCAAAGATATAAATACCTTGGTGAAGCGCACTCTAAGCAAAGCCAACAGCCTGAAAGCCCAACCAAAGAGCCAAAGCAGCAAAGACGTACATCATCTACAGAGCAGCCTTCAAGACCTGGTGTTTTCAAGCAGGCATGGATGTTCCTTCATCTTTGTTTTGTTAAATCAGACCCCACCAGACCTTCAACAGTCAAGGCTCAACAGTGTCTGGCATCCCAGACCCACCCCACTCCACACTCATCATGGGTTATTAGGACACATGTCACAACCAGACGTCAACAAATACCAGAAACACAGTGACAAGAACTCGCATATCAAACAGTCAAATGAGGTTTTAGCAGGGTTACCTGACCCCAAGTAGTGAGAGCACCTCAGCCATAACCATTGGCTTGCCTTTTCAGTAGCTTCAAACAACTCCTTTAAAGGATCTTTCAGTGATTGTCCTTGAAAACCAAAATCCAAAATAAATGTTTTGGCTGACTTAGGTACAAAGCCTCTAACATCACTGGTCTTTTATGTGCTTGATATGTGTGTATTCATACACAATGGACCCTGCTAATCATAGAATGGTGAATAAACTGTGTACACTGTGTGCACACTCCCTTATTTAAGTGCTTTCCTCAAGTAGGTGTCTAAAGTATGAGGCCATTCTTTACAAGTGTATGATGTCACACCATATGCATACAGTCTGCTGGCAGTGGTGAAATCCACAGTGCTTCAGCATAAAAAGACAAAGCTCAAAGTGTAGTAGTCTGCTTAGAGACATGATTATTTCATACACCATGTTTACTGTTTCTATCCCTTAAATACATCTGATTGGTAATGCCATAGAATGAACTACAGGCCACTTTAAAATAAGCAAAGACCAGATTCGTCACAGAGCGATATTATGTTTGCACATGTGCCCCTCTGCACATTTCTGGGCCTTTCAACTGCAGTTTTTCATACCAGGAGACCAACTGGCTTCTGTTACTCTGCCAGCTCTGACCTATTCTCCTATGACTGCTGGTTCAACTACATTTAATTATTCAATGGCACAGCATTAGCCTCTGCTCCCTTTGCATGCCCTTCATGTTAATATTTTATTTGAACCAGTTTTCTCCAAGCAGGCCTAAGTGAAAACATCTGGAGGACCAGAGGACTGTTCTTTCTCAGAGGCCAGGCGTGGAAAAAAAATGAGAAGGAGAGAGGGGGGAAAATGCCCAATGCCACCGCATTCCGTGAGTTCAACTCGGCAGATTGTGGAAGTGTTTAAAAATAGCCGCTGGAATCAGCTGGTGACTGCTGAGTAATGTCTGAATGGTGCCATCAAAAAAGAAAACCACTGGAAATATCAGCACAAAGAACAGAAGGAAATCTAACATACAAGCATGGAATACAGTACAGATAGGAGATTCAGCCCATCTAAACCCAAAGAGATAGGTGCTTGGTTGGAAAGTACAAAATGTCTTTCCTGTTTTGTGTACAGCACACCAAGCTTCACTGAGTTGCACAAAAATATAAGGCAGTAATTATGATGATTATCAATGATGGAAGAAAATATGTCCAAAGTGTGAGTTGTGTACATCCTTTAATCTTTGTGCTCTCCGTATAGGGGCACAACAAACTATAAACAGAAGTTCCTAAAAGGGCTGTTTACTGTAAGAAAATCCCTATAAAATGTGCTTCCGCATAAACAAATAAAGAGTTGCATTGTAGTATTAAACCCTCTCCTTTACTACTGCCACTCTGCTAGATAAGGTCACATTACAAGACGGGACTATAAATAAGCAAGTGTACTATGGATGTTGAACTATGACCTTAACCCCTAAGCAGCAAAGATCTTTCAAATCTCACTCCTCAAAACTCATGGAGAGACTGTGGCCTAGTGTGATGCAAAGCCTTTATTGGAGGAGGGGAAAAATGTTTCTCTCTGAGGAAAAACCAACAGACCTTCCCCAGAGTGAAAACAGAGGAGGGAATAGCACTGACCCAGTTCCACAGCTGCCAGTTGCCGCTCTCCTGAACAGGGAGGGCAGATAAATGAGAGGTTACAGAATCTTTAGAGACCAAAACAGACATTCCTCACATTCCGCTGGGACGAGCACCAAGCGCACAGGAAATGCCAGTTCTTCTCACTACTGCACATTTGCACATGAAACAAATAGTTCATATTACAGTTAATAATAGTTCTGAATAAACCCATGTGCCCCTCTGCTCACAAACTCAGAGAGCTTAAGCTTTGCCACAAAGTTAAGTCAAATTGCCATTATTTGGTTCTGTCTACTCCATATGGGAGGGGAAATAGAGTAGACATTTGAAAAGTGCAGGTGTAACATTGTGGGTTTCCTATACATGGGTTAAGCTTTGTCCTTCAATAAAAAGAAAACTTCATTGATGAAAAGCTTTTAGACTAGGACTACAACAGGCTTAATCGATGCAAAGGGAACTGGCCCTGGATGTTTTGTCAGTTGGCCTACTAGGCATTAAGGTATGTCCTACAAAAGAGAAGGATTAGTAGGGCCTAAATTAATAACATCAACAACAAGAACAACTCCCTTTATTTGTCATGGATGAGTAGCTTTGTATTAATGGCCAAAGATTGTTGTGTGACATCTCTATCATGGGATGTGCTTCATGCCTCAATCTCTGTGATAACTCCCCCACAGTACAGTATATTCATACTGCTGCCTTCATCTTCTAGCCAATTTCAGCAAGAATGGCCCTCCCATCTTACATTTGTCTCTATTTACGTCCGCATGACAACAATTACTGGTCAGTGATGGATATTGTTCTATTAAGACATGAAATGGGAAAATCCCATGGAACTGATATAAAGTAAATGTCCATGAAGAATGTCCAAGAGTATGAAACCAGGGTCAGATATAAGGCCTACATATCTACACAAGCTGTTACATTTGTATTTCTAAACCATTTTTTTTTTATATATAAAATTGCCATCTTCAGAAGCCAAGTCAGATCTGCCCTGTTAGATAATTACAAAGGACAACATGCCAACAACATTGCAGCGTGCAACTACATCCCCTCTCTAAATTCAGATGAACTGAGTGTGACCCTGCACCAGGGGAGGATGTTTATTTTCCTCTCTGTAGATTTTCAAATACTCTGATTAATGGTGGCCTACCTAAGTCTATGAAAGCCAACTAGCTAAGTATAGTCCTGTAATTGCTTGTTTCCAAGCAGCTAAAATTCCTCATACAGTAACTGAAGCCTTAAGAGTTCATTGCCAGTAGCCTGATTCATCTAGTCATTTTAAACACTTAGACATCATGGACTACACGACTTAATAGACTTGTATTTGGCATAGGTCAAATTTTGTAAGATATGACGATTCAAAATCCTGGAGAAGAGCAAAGTTACATTATTCCTTTATTAGGCTACATTATACCGATTAGGCCTGAACTGATTTTTTTTTAAAAGGTTGAGGTTAAGGTTGAAATGCTGTGCTTTTGTGATCCTGCGACTAATTCCAAAACTACCCATAAAGATTATTTGGTGCTTGGCAGAAATCTGCTAATGTGAAAATAAACTAAAGACGACTGCTAACAGCTGACCGTGCCTGATTGGGACCATATTTAGTAGATGAATGGCACTGATGGCCTAAATATTGAGATTAACAACAATCCCAACATCCCCCAAGCATGGAAACTATTACCATAACCTAGGCTAGGCTACTCTAGAACGGACTGTGGTATAAACAACTCAGGCATGCTTGGATTCACTGAGCCGGGGCAAAAACAACCCACGCAACACTGATGGAGGAGAAAACGGTCACGAAAGGATAATGATGCTCGTCATCTTCTCTCCCCTCGATGATGGAGCACAAAACAGCTGTTAAAACAAATAACACCATGACGTCTGTAAGCTAATACGAAAGTATACTTGCTTCAATACGGGATAGGCTACCGTTACTAAAAAAAACACCCAAAACTCAAGACTGAGGAAGGAATAATACGGAAGGAATAGAAGGAATAATATATCAAGTAGGCTATTGCAATCCTCAGACGCCCCAAGCTGTGCTACGCTAGGTAAATAAAAGTGAGAAGAGACATTTGTTTAGTCGTCAACCAGTAACGAAACAAAGTAACAGTAGGCAATGCCTGTGGAGTGCGGTTCACAGCGCAGTCAGTTATAAGTTTTCTTTACTTCAAGTGGATCATTTAACTTTTCAAGAAAAACGAGACATCAACTTACTTAATATAAAAAATGCCGAGCTTGAACCGAAGTACAATTCAAGTCATTGTCCCGCTGTTGTTGCCAACTCCTCGTGCGGATGCTCCTGGTCCGAAATTGACCGGATTCAAACAAAATGGCAGAGATAGTCTGGCCAGCTGCTGCAATGCTGTTCGCAATTCCGTCTCTCCTCGCTAACCAGGGCTGACGAGAGGCCCAGCCAAACAAGAGGCTCTGCGATGGAATGACTGTAGCCAACGTAGCACAACCCTATCAACCTCCCCCTCCCAACTGGTGACGACTGTCTAGCGGAATCCACCAGAAAGCTGTGTGAAACTTCCCTAGTGGACCGACTAGCATCTAGACAAACAATGTGGACACGGTCTGTCTCTTCTTTTTCATCTCATTAGAGTGAAGCAGTGATTGTTATCCTCCAAAAAAATAATTTTCCAGCTAGATCTCAAGAGGTTGCAAATTGCATAGGCAATGGCATAGGGTGGATTTGCAGGGTTTGCGTTGGCTGTCTGCTATTGTTTGTTCCAGAGGTGTTTCTTCGCCTTTTTTTTTATTTCAGCCTACTTTCAGTTTCTTCGCCTTTCTTTATTTCAGCCTTTATTTCAGCCTACTTTCATTAGTTTGACAGAGGAACAGTTAACTTCATCTACCCCACCGTAGAGGACAGTTTAATGATCCAGACAGTCAAATACTGTTGCCCTCACCACACTCCAAAGTCAAAATACAGCAGCAATTAAAAGTACGGAATGAGTGGGGGACAAGGAATGAGAGTATCCAAGTATTACTGTAATTCATTAGAGAAGAGACAGCTGAACGGCAAGAACTAATTAGAGGGCCCAATAACCACGGTCACTGCCGGCCACAAAACAGAAGTCTGTAAGGAGACACCACCCAGGGTGGGGTTGGGAATACAGATGGGGTTTTCCCATCCCATCCCATCTGATCTTCAGCAGAGCATGTTAGAAGTCCAATAGACAAATATCAACACGGAAGCTTCTAGTCCACAGATACAATGTCCTACCATTCCATTAATTTAAATCAAAGTAGTAATTTTTGTATTGGTGTGGTGCTACGTGGCGCTTCACCACAAGTCTCTACCGTGTTGCACACATTTACAGACATCAGTCAGTCTCAAACATGAGCCACAACAATATATCATATATAGGCTATATATATACACACACACAACTTCCTATGTACATATACTAACAAAGTACAAAAGAAAAGTGATTTTGAACTCCTGAAGTGTAACCATTGAGCACAGTTCAATCATTATCATCCTTTAACTAACCACAAACCAGTCTCTGAAAGCAAACATCATAGCCACAGCATTACAAGAGTGTGCCCATGATGGGAAGGTACCGGGGGCCTTCCTTGGAACTTCTTTCCCACAGAAAAGCAAAGTGGGGAGTGGGAGGGGAGGGAGGGAATCCCTGCCAACCCCACAACACAGTCAGTGTAGAGCCCCCTTGGGAGCATGCCCAAAACAAACACAAAAACAAACACAGAAGAGCCGGAGTGGTGAGAGAGTTAGCACAGCGCTGGCAGTCTGCCATACAAATGTGATCAGTATGGGGAATCAAGAGCCCCCTCTCTCTACTCTCCCTGTTCTCACATGCTGACTGGCCATTTAACGTCTAATAAAGGCAGTTGTGATGAACAAGCTCACTCAAAGTAAACACTCCCACATTGAACAGGCTGAGGAGTGGAACCTTATTTTAGACTTAAAATGGAAAGAGGGTTTCTTATGTTTGATGTATAAACAAAAACAAAGTAGATTAGATTTTGAGTAGCACTTTTATTTTAATTTTGGAAATTTTAGTTGAATGACATACATTTTCTTTGCACAGACACTCAAAGGAGGTGTGTTGGCAATCTATTCACATTTTGTGTTCTCACAGTGGTTAACTTTTTCTGTGCCTATAAAAAAAAGAATAGCATGGAAATTCACTGGAAAATGTCATCTGTAAACTATCTTGCCAGTAATCTGACTTCACGTGTAAACGATGATATGAGTTGTTAGGAAACTCTTTCAATTAACTGGGGGAGAATGTGCACAGTTTGCCAACACACCATCATACAAATTAGCATTGATAAGCCACACAGAAAATGAAATGGAATAGATGTATTTCTATTCCAAACGTCAGATCACCACTGGTGTAAAAAACTATCGGCAGCATTGCAGCTCCAACGACTCTTTCACTGCTTCCTTTGCACATCTAGTGATGGTGTTTGTTTTCCGACACGTCAACATGAAACAACTTCATTGGTTCAGTGAAACATTCAGAGCCTTTTGAATAAAATGCCTATGTAGCACGTACATTTTTTAAAGAAAGAAAAAGCACACTGAACGACACATATTAAACATGATTCCTCTCCCCCCCCCCCCCCCCCCCCCTCCCAAGAGGTGTATATTCATACGTAACCCTTTTTGATCCATTGGTGATCCCTATTTTATTTTCAAACTGCCTCTCTAAAGACAGAAGTCAGTGCACAGCCATTAACAGTTGAGTTATGAGAGCGCTACTTTAAAAGTACTTTGAATAACAGGCCCATCAATTATTTTTCTCCAGATTCCCTTGGCCTCTAGTCCTCAAATACCAAATAGCTATTTGAGCTTTCTCCAGACACACTGAGAGAAACAATTGGAAGGTATTGTAAGTGTGTGTGTCCAAATCAGTGTCCTCTCTGTCATACCAACTAGATAAAGGCAAATCTATTCTTTTTTTTTCATGAACTTACTGGTGCATTTATATTCATTGTACATATTTGCTCTCATCTACAACTATCTTTGCATATAAAATTTATACAAGTTATACATTAATACAAAAAAACTGTCACTGCCAGTCCCTTAACAGTGCCTCCGTCACGCATGTAAATGAACAAATGAATTCTCACCACAAGCTCACATGATTAAAATGATCCCACACCCAATGCCCAAGACAAAAGTCCTTGTGTTTGACATGAATTTATCCCACGTTGGTGTGTGTGTGTGTGTAGCCACACAATTCATACAATTTTCCTTCTCTTCTCTCAGTCACACACACATGTACGCACACCTCCCTCTCTCTCACACACACACTCACTCCCCCTCTCTCACACACACACACACACGTTCAAACAGTAAGTAAGTAAAGCGTTGGGGCCCCTGAATCTATAAGCACTTCCTCAGGCTCGGCCCCTCCTGTGCTGGGCGTCATGTGCTGAGCAGTGGGCAGCTGCTTCCTGCCAGCTCCAGGAAGCACTTCACAAATACAGTTCATACACGTGTATGGAACCGGATGGGAGAAATAGAAAAGAAAAAATAAATCAGGTTTTCCTCTAGAAGAGAGCAGAGCAGCACACACACTCACTCACTCCCCAGAGCACCCCAGCAAGATAGAGAGAATTGCAGGAGAGTGGGCTCTCGCACTCTTTCTCCTTCTCTCGCTCTCTCTCTCTCTTCGTTGCCGTGGTGGTGATGGCAGGACAGTGCTGGATGGCCCCATAGCTTATCCCTCCAGTTTCCCTCGCGGTGTCCTTGGGGCCGGGTGCATCACTACCGGCCCTTATTCTTCTTAGAATTTCCCTGTAAATGGATACACAAAGAAAATGTATGAGAACAGTCATATGAGACTAAAGGAATTAGGATCTGTCAATGAAAAGCTTTACAAACCAAAACTTGATTCAGCGCATAATTGTCCCCATTTTTCCATATTGGTATTTGTGCAAGTATAATTTTGTGACTACCCTAAAGTCTATTAAGTAAACACAGGTAATGGGGGTTTAAGCAGTAGCTATGGATGAAAGTATCTACAGAATAGAACATGTAATGATACTCCACCCAAAACTTCAATAATCCCTAAAAACTCCTTGGCCAACACAGCTGCCAGCTTTTTTTATGTGAGCTGGGGCACAGGCAACTCACCTCACTCAGATCGTCAACATGAAAGCTGGCTGAAACACCAGCACACTCACTAACACACACCCTTTCATCTGAATGGTTGTAACAACAGCCCCTGTCACTTAAGTTGCCACTGGTCTAATGGCTTTCCCAGAGCCTGCAGGCAGGTGATTTTCCCATCAGTGCGGAAGCAGCCCGCGCAGTAATGCCCCACTCTGGCACCAGAAATACGACACCGGCTGTATGCCTTCATGGCTCCACAAGCACAACCCCAGATTTGGTCATTCACATTGATAACACGTGGGCAACATTATGTCACGCTTTTTGCAATTTCAAAAAATTTCTTTCATTTTATACAGGTTGGTGTGTTCAAATCGATTCTTATGAAAACTTCAATAACACTTTAAATGCAGGTGTTTTTACTAAACATTGAAACATGAAATGTGGTTTCCCTCTTCCATCTATGTGCACTTGGTGACTGGCTGACCTTGCTGCCCAGTTTGAGTGTGTCGATCTCCTCGCGCTGCTTGCTCAGGGTCTCGTTCATGCTGCACAGGTGATCACTCATCATGCTCAGTTGATCCTCATAACTGCGCTTAGTCGTGGCCAGCTCATCCTGCAGGCACAACACACACCATTAGACTTCAGACCCATAGTGTTTCATTCTGTAAGAATGTCTGTGTGTGTGATATCTGATGAGGGAGATGGTGTTATGTGAGTTGAGTGGGAACTTGGGTGTTTTGTTCTCCTACGGACACACGTGTTTGTACCTGCAGTCGTGAAATGTTTTGATTGGCCACCTTCAACTCTTCCGTCATGGCCTCACGAGATTTCTCAGCGATGGTCAGCCGTTTGGCCAGGGCACGACACTATGGGACACGACACATAAGCACATCTCAACACTAAACAATCATTCATTATGATTTACAAAAACATATACATCACATAAGAAAGACCAATGAACCAACACAGACATGCTCCACCATTTTGTATTGACAGGCATGTACATCTGTCCTTCATATGACCATATACAGTCAAAATGAATTTACAGATCATACAATGAGCTACTTAGAAAAATTTAAAAAAATGGCAAACTGTTACATAGTGTTGCTTTTAAAGCAGTATGTTATAAAGTCAGAGCCCTAGCCTCTGCATGGAGATGCAGTACCTGTCGCCTGAGCTACTCATCAGAGAAGCCACAGTGGCTGACTCAGAATCAGCCGGCCCTGACATCCACAACACCACACCACAGACAGAAGAATGCGCCACGCCTCTTACTCACAGTCATTACCAGTCGTCATTATTGCTACAAGAGTACTGCCTACACCCTGGGTGATTTCTTTTGTTTGTTTTGGGGATACTATGAGGTCAGACCTTCTGGCTGGCCACCGCGCACAAAAGGAAAAACATCCATGCTGCCAAAGGGCCATGGCCTAGTGAGCGCACGTCCCAAAGACAACAGCTTAGACAAAAGCCGTGGCAGCACCTGGCCTACTTCTGAGCTCATGCACCAGAGTCTTTCCTCCGCTATGAGTCAGAGGATGGGACAAAGACGGAGCGGAAAAAGGAAGAGGAACAAAAGGGGAAAACAGAAGTTTAAAAAATATTTATTACAAAAGTCAACTGGACTCCATACGGAAGCAAGGTGTAATATTAGGGGTGTGAGTGAGGCAACCAAAAAAAAAAACCTGACAAGCAATAAAACATTAAGAGGATTTTAAAAAGAAAATGAAAAGCATGGCAGTGCCCTTACCTCGGCGTGGAAGTGCACGGCTTTGCTGTCGGCCATCTGCAGCTGGGAGGTGAGCTCGGCCACTCGCGACATGTAATGGGACTTAATCAGATGCTCTCGTGACTCCTCTTCACTCACCTGCACGCGCGCGCGCACACACACACACACACACACACACACACACACACACACACACACACACACACACACACACACACACAGGGGTGTCCGCACAGGACCAGTTACAATTCTGTAGACCATTGTAGTACACAATAGACACCGGAGATATCTCTGGCTTTTTTGTTTTGTTACATTATGAAAATACTAGGTCAAAGCTGAATATGCCCTAATATGTTCCCAGGTCACTTCACCACTAGCCAAATAGCTTTGTTTTCAAAATAATTACAGACTTACATCTTCACTGCAAGTCGTCGTGGTCAGCATGCCGACCTGTAGAGACCAAAGGAAGAAAAGACGGTCAACTCCAACTACTCTTAAACAGGAAACACCAATAACACATGAAATCTATAACAGCAAATTACAGGCCAATAGCAGAGGAAATGCATGGTATTACTCTTGTAAGTGCTTGCACATCACAATCCTGGGGCTCATAAACAGAACTACCACATGATTCCATCTCCCCTAGCATCCAGTGAGGACTCAGGAACTGCTGTCATCCACAGACACCCAGGCACCCACCAGGCACAGAAACACAACACAGCAATAACTGCCGTGCTCTCAGGACAGCAATGAAGGGCATTACGGTTCTATGTTTGCATGCAGACCAATTAAGCAGGCAGCATATACTGCCCTGTCTAGCAGTGGAGACCGGAGCAATGCACTGTGGTGATGGTATCCTGTCTTTCTTCAATCGTGTGTCTGTGCCAGTGTAACACAAACCAGGCTCGTGCTCTGGGTGGCCTCCTTGCTAGCTCCTCTCTCCTCACAGTCCTGGTCCTGAAACCCTGACGAGCCGGGGCTGTCGTGGGCTGCGGGGGTGACGGGGGCCTGGGCGGTGGGAGCAGCACCCCCCATCGCGGCGGAGAGCTGGGCCTCAAGATCGGTGATGCGCTGGGTCTCCTTCTCCAGCCGCACGCGGCCCAGCTGGGCCTCCAGCAGCCAGTGCTCCTTCTCCTGCTCCAGACGAGCAATCTTCTCCTGAGACTGCAGCACCTGCACAAACACACACACACACAAATCACTGCACTGTGCTGGAATCAGTGTATTCATACACATAGGAACGTCACATATTACCAACCGTCATGTATGTCCAACCTCTTACGTGTATGTGTCACTTAATATTCATTTCTATACAAACCAAGATGGCCAATTTTATCTAAACTAGATGTACCTCAGAGCGGTACAAAATATGACCGCCGCCCAGTCCAGCACATTTTTTCCACAAAAAGAAATCACGCTGAAAGGCCTATATGATTCTAACGGTCTCACTAAATTGCATTATCCACACTCAATTCTCACTGGTATCTGCTAGACAACAAGTACCAAAACATGATTAGTTCATAGATTTCACATGTAAAATTAATTTTATACAACCTCACCTCCATCTTGCCTGTTTATAATTCTGAGAAATTCTTGATTGTTTGTGTTGTGTGTGTGTGTGTGAGTGTGTGTGTGTGTGTGTGTGTGCGTGCGTGCTTGTGTCTGTGACATTACTGTGAATGTATGTGTGTGTGTGTGTGTGTGTATCTGTTTGTGCACATGTGTGCACATGAAATGGGTTAACATGACCCCTGGAGGCAAACATACGGAAAAAAATGGTCATCCTAGGCCCTACAGTTCTCAAGATATTCACAGAGAACTGTGTCTGCCCTACCCTCCTTTCGGGGGGTCCAGTCCAGCGGGGGGGCTGCAGATCAAAACGAAAAATGACGGTTCCATGCTATCCATGTGGGGGTACATGCCCACCAAGTTTCGTGTACCCCGGTCTTTCAGTGTCCCGGGAATCCTTGTTGGTGTACGTCACTAAATGTACACATAAATTATTTTATTGTAAGGCCCCCCATGAACGGAATTCCACAAAACTTGGCGTGCATACAGAGGGTGTCATAATGATCATACACTTCCAATTTCGTGCAGTTTTGACTATGTTAGGTCACAGATACCTTCAATTACAACACCTCATTTTTACTTTTTTGTGTTTAACTAGGTGGCGCTATACATTAAATGAGTGGTTATGGAATGGGTTGACATGGCCCCTTGAGATCAACATACAAAAAAAAAAAAGGTCCTCCTAAACCCCACGGTTTTCGAGATATTCACAGAAAACTGTGTCTGCCCTACCCTCCTTTCGGGGGGTCCAGTCAAGCGGGGGGGTTACAGATCAAAACGAAAAACGATGGTTCCATGCTATCCATGTGGGGTTACATGCCCACCAAGTTTCGTGTACCCCGGTCTTTCAGTGTCCTGGGACTCATTGACGGAAATTTGGGCATGCGAAAAAGAAAAAAAAAAAGCTTCGCTGCGCGGCGGTCATAATTAGCTATGTACCAAAAATTACATTTTACCGTGACTCAAGAGCTGTAAACAGTGTTGTAAGGCTGCGTACAAATCCGCGTACAATTCCTCCAGTGGAATTTTGAATTGCGACGACGAGAATTCTCGGGCTAACCGTTGATGTGCAGTGAGAAAGGTTGGTAATAAGTACCCACTAGCCTAGCACTAAACTCAACTCAACACTTGTTCAAATCTACACACCTATGGCTACTGAAAAATATAAGGTTCATTTAACAAATGTTATTTTGAAGTATTAAAAAGCATTGTTGTTTTAGAATTTTCGAACAAAATGGTTGGTAATTAGCACGTTTACGATACAGTACATACATATACACACACACACACACACGTACATTCAAATACAGGCTGCATATATAACACAAAATAAAAACGAATGACAAAAAAGCACACATGTTTATGTAAACAAGCTGGCATGCCATGAACACCGCTGGTATGATGAACAACGTTTTACTGGGCCACTCCATGCAAAATGAGGGGGGGAGTAAAACCCCAACAAGATGATCAATCCCATTAGTAATGTGGTCCCGTCAATAATATGGTGGCATGCCATCAGGCCACGTGAGAGGACTCTGCAGTAAAATACAACACTAAACACCAGGCAATCTTTAGCAGCACCCCCTGTGGTGACAAACACCATCAGAGGTCAGGGGAGCTGAACGCTGGTCACCGTACCTGCTGTGTGAGTCCCTCTCGACTCTCCGTGGAGCTGGTCAGCACGTGGCGGTTGGTCAGGGCCTCGGTGTAGGGGACAGACTGCGGCCTGGCCTGGAGGAAAACACCCACGATGCTTTCACACACCAGCCACAAAAAAACACTCCACTCAACAACCTGCTAGAATAACGGAACGTGACAACACAAATTCTCTGCCCTTCTGGTCACTGTTGCTGTTACGTAAACGAAAGGCAAAGCAGTGAACCATAAACTAATCAGCCAAGGCGGCAGCGGCAGCAGCTAATAAAACAGCTGATCTAGAAGAGCTGTTAACGTCAATGAGGAATTAAACAAAAACAAAGGAGGATGGTGAAAGCCCCTTGAAGAGTGGCCGACATGTGTGGGCCAGTTGTAAGGGAGCCAGGGGAGAGGCGGTTAATTACATCCCTGAGCCGGTAAATGAGACTGTGTGTTTGTCCCCGTCAACAAGAGAGGGGTCGAGTGCGGGGGAGACAAATGGAAAGTGGTTCAGGGCGAGCTGACCTTCCTGACAGCTTGCATGTAGGCTGATGCCTGCTTCTTGTTACCCAGCATGCTCTCTGCCTGTACCGGGTTGAGGGTCCCCGAGCCCCCCCTGGGGCCGTAGCCGGTGGACGAGGTGAAGAAGTCCAGGTTGTTGCTGAAGAAGGTCGCAATCTGCAGGAAACACACGTCATCAGTCAGCGATGTACTAACTCTACCACGCATGCACTTCACCGCAGTGTTTTCAACTGTGGGAAGGACTTTATGGACTTTCAACATAAATGGCTGTTAAATTTAATTGACGCAAAAAGTATCTGCTTCTCTGTGCATTCATGTGCAATAGCAGTATTATCTTTCAGGACTAACAACCTGAACATAGATGCAGAGCGCACACACGCACACACACACACACACTCCAAGTGGAGTCTTGGCAGCCATCCTCCCCCTGCAGCCGTTAACTCCCTTCTCAGATAAACACTGTTTTCCTTGCTCTCTCTGCTGCTGGGAGTCTCTTGTCTGGAATATCACTGTATCAAAAAGCCAGCGGTGGACCTGGCAAAGGGACTCTCACTCACACTCTCTCTCTCTCACACACACACACACACCCACCCACAGATCAAAACAAAGAGTCACCTTTCTGTCCACACATACCATTCTACCTCTGAAACACATGGAGCTACGACAAAAAACAGCAGCTGTGGTGCAGACTCATAAATTATAAAATCTTGAACAAAGCCAGCTGTTTACACGTAGGACCTCATTCCCAGAAAAGGCAGAGGGAAACTTTCCAAACTGGCCACGTCAATATCACGACCGCTATCCTTATGCAACAAAGTGGAACTAAAGCAGTCACGCACACGTTACAGTATGTTGAGACTATAGGAAATGCATAGAGATTATAGAAGGTTTTGGACAGCATGCTAAAAGTGCAGTATAAGCTGGTCACTTATTGAGTCTGTGGTGCATTTGCCATTTTCAGACTGGACCACTTGCTGAGACTGGGCCATTGACTATTACCGTCAGACTACACCGGGCGCACAACTGAAGCGCTACGTTCACAAGGCGTAAAAATTGTTTTAAAAGATTGGTCTAATTGTTTTTCGAATGTGTGCACAGCTATCACATCTGGTATAGTCAGTTCCAATGATTACAGTAGAAGCTAATTGTAGCAGCATAAACTGTGCGACCGGAGGGCTTCATTTGGGGTGCCCGATGTAGCCTGGCTGTTAGCGGTCGCTGACTGCACTGCTCCACTGAGGGTGCGTTCCACAGCTGACCTAGGTGGAGGTCAGGTGAAGGTCACGACTTCTCTCAGCTCTCGGATGTAAAAACCTCCTCGGGGGAAAAGGCCTCCCATAAAACACCACTCTGAACATTTAGTCTCTCCTCTGACCCTGTAAAAGTCTCCACGCTAGTATCTATATGGCAGATCGTAATCCTTCAAGGAGAAACCTACGTGGTTTACACAGAGCGTAAATGGAGAGCAATAAAGGGCCTTTCTATTGTGAGAAATAAACCAACAGCCAATGCCATTGGCCAAACTTAGCTGCTACAGTTCCTCAGTCTAGTGGCTAAAATCTGCACAATACTGTGACACAATTACAGACTCAACAATTCTCTTTTGTCCATTGTCACAAACACGCTATTGCTACGTCAATTCTTCTCCCACACGTGTCAGCCAGTCTGCCATTCACAGTGACCACTCCACCAAACACTGTCGTTACTCAACTGCCGCTGACCGATGTCCTGGGCGTACCTTTTGGGTGCTGTTTGTGAGGGAGCCCAGTGAGGACAGCAGGCACTCGTTGGTGGTGCGCAGCTTCTGGGTGACCGTGGGCAGCTCCTGCTCCAGGCTGGCCTTCTGGCTGTAATGCTTTGACATCTCTGGGGTCGGCCCGGAACAGAAGAGAATGGTGGAAAGGGAGGGAGCCGGGAACAGAGGGAACTCAGTCAGTCAGCTGAATGAAATGCCCCCTAGCACATAATGTATTGGGCGGGTGACAAATACTAATATATATATATGTGTGTGTGTGTGTGTGTGTGTGTGTGTGTGTGTGTGTGTGTCTTTAGAAGAATTACAATTACTATAAGGCAAACAAACTGGAAGTGGAGTAGAAATCTGATGCAGGTTGAGTAGAATCATCAGTAATAATACTACATCCGGCTGGGATCAAGGAAGGCCAAACGGGCCACTATGCCAGCAATGTCCAGCAGCTGCATTCAGAACCCACAGAGTAGTGTCCCTTTGACGTCTGCAGCCAGCGCTTGTTTCAAATGTCACTGTGGGGCTCTCCGGTTGGCACACTCACTGATGGCCAACGACACAATAACCATCTGTTTATGTAAGTCATATCATGGAGAGACAAAGAACTCTCCTTCCTCCGATTTGGCCTGGTTCAACAAAATGTGTCAAAACTGCACTGACTGGATGTTTCAAAAGGATGGGGGTCTATGTGTTTTAGTTCGTGATTTATTTACAGTAGCTGTTTTTAAAACAAAAGTCATTCACCCAAATAAAAACATCCATGAGAAAAGCAATTGGTTTCTGTTAAGGTGTAGAACACAGTGCAAATGTTGATTAAATTATACATCTGCTCAACTAGAGATAAGATGTATGTGCAATCCCTAAAAGCATCAATGGGCTCTATGCACAACTCCATTTGGGATTCGCTTCCTACTGGGCAATCAACTTCCTGTTTACACTGTACACAGTAGGCTATGACAGAAAATTACAGATTACTGGCCTGTCAGTTTTAATATAGTAGGCTATTGCTAGTTGAATAACATAGCTCAATTTATCTAACCAGTTCAGTAATATCAGTTGCTTGATTATGGTTAAGAACATTTTACACCCTTTTCCCATTTGCTGGAGAGAATGGCACACAACATTTTCACAAAGTCGGTCTACATTACTGTGAGACGAGGTCCTGAAGACAATGACTATAGAAAAAAAGCCATATTTTCCAATGTTTTAATGTAAACAGGAAGTTGATATGCCAGCACAAGCAAATCCAAAATGGAGTCGTGCATAGAGCTTATACAGGACTCACGAGAGCACTACCACACTACCCAAAATGCCCTGCTGTGTATGAGGAGGTCTTGTGATTGGCAGGGGAGCCACTGGGCTTAAGTGCTTCTGCACGCTGACTTGCCTTTAATGGCGTCGTGAAGGCTGTGAAGGGAGGCAGCTAGCTGGGTGAACACCGCGCTGGAGCTGCTCTGAGGCATGGCATCCTCCTGCAAACCTGTCAGCAACAACAAACACACTTTAACACCCGCACTTGGTACAGCTGCCTCAATATTCAGTACGACTCCTTTTTGCTATATATAAAAGAAAGTCTCTTCTGATGCACTTATGGTGTTTTCAATGAATGGGATCTATGCATGGAACAGGATCCATCTGGTAAAGAGAAGTAATTTAAAATGAACAGAACAAAATGCTAAATTCAGTCCAGCTGATGCATTTTTCATTTTAAGTATATGAATATAAAATGGCAAAGAGACAAACAAAACTGGTGTCATGAAGAAGGCCAAGGGGTTCACCCAATGCACTGTGACTTACTCGGTAAGGCCAGTAAACTGATGTAGGTCTGAAGTTTCTCAAATACAGAGGTAACTCTCTTCATGTCATTCTGCAGCTCCTGGTTTTTGGAAGTGAGGGAGGTGCTGCAGAGAGGGGCTTCACACTCTTCCTCAAGGCTGGGGGAAAGGGGGGAGGAAAGGATCACTAACACAAACACACACCACACACACACACACACACAAACACACACACACACACACACACACACACACACCACTCTGCCAAATCTGCATACCTTTTGAGTTGGTAGGGCAAGATCTTCTGAAGGAAGTGTGTGTAGGCGGTGAAGTACTTTGAGAAGTCCTGCAGTTTGTTAACCGTCTCCTACAGATAAAAAGAGCATGTGTACCAGAGATAAAGCTCCATTTCCCCCTAGTGCACCGTAAAAAAAAAGCATGTGATGACAGGACTCACCAGCATGGTTACAGTGTCTTCCGTGATGCTTTGGTGCAGCTGCAAAAGGCCGTCTTCAAGTGGGCGCACGTAGGCCGCGTTCTCGTTCAGGTAGTGTGAGAACTGGAAAATGAACAGACAAAAAGGATATAACAACAGATCCGAATCAGATACTCTTGCACTGAACTACAACAGCGGGATGTTTTGGTTAGAGTCTGCTCACCTTCTGGTTGAGGGGGGAGATGGTCTCTATGGACGAGTCCAGGGGGTAGATGTGCACCCTCTGGTCAGTGTAGGAGTGGAGGTTGAGAAGGGCCGCCACCAGGTTCTGGACGAACCCAAGGGCCTGTCCCGCCACATCACGAGCCTTCAGCTGCAAGACAAATGCAATCACCAGCATCACCATTAGGATTACAGGAACTGCCAGCAACATAATCTTCCATCATTACATCCCAACAGGAAAAGAACTAAAAAGTCTACTTATTATTATACTACTATTAATCTACTTATTGTCTCTTTAGTTCCTCCCAGATAACAGGAACTAAAACAGGGATTGAGGGATTTAAATATCTCCTGCCTATTTGATTTCTATATGGACCAATACAAATATTCAAAGAGCCTCCATCACCACCAGGGATATTCTGATTAGGGTCTTATTCTTTACTATGACCTCAATTACGTAAATAACAAAGACTTCCAAGTTTGAATACGAGGCAATAACATTTGAACATGGTGATCACAGCCAAGGACACCATGGTCGGTCAGTCAATATCAATTTTCCCTCTGCATGCAGTACATATGGTACAATCTGCCATTGCTATTGCTGAGGAGAAGAAGAGAGACACAAACTCACCTGGTGCCTCCGGTTGTGTGGAGGAACGTTCAAGCTGTTGTAATCACTAAATTCTAATGAAGGGAGGAAAACCACAAATAAAAACACAAAACACATGCTTATCACACACACTTTAAGCACGGTTTTCTGCTCAGTTCCACTTATTCACTCCAAAACAACAACAGAGCAGTTAAGAACTCCCAAAGTGCCACTGAAAAAAGCTACTACAGGTTTGACCATGCAAGCTTCACACCGCATACTGTACACAAGAGAGCACTGTCATGCAGAGCTAAACCACTGACTGGTGTCGTTGAAGGGCACTTTCTCCTGGATGACACTGCTGCTTTGTTTCAGCTGCCGGTTCAGCTCCATCTGGTACTTTCTCAGCTGCTGCTGACTGGGGAGGGGAAAGACAGAGATGACACAGGAGAGGGAGAGGGAGGGGGGGGGGGGGGGTAGCAAACCACCACAAAAATAAAATATAAATGGATAACCGTTCAAGAGGACAAACACAACATGGATCGCTTTCTGAAACATTATCATTACAATGTCATGGCTCAAAGCAAGGACAATTGCTGTGCCTGAAGTTATCAGAAACTCATATAAAGTCACTTATCCATTTTCAGCATCAAATATCCATTTTCAAATCTTAAACAACCTTGCCCACACCTAAATTCATTTTAGCTCTGCAATGTATTTACTTGAGACCAAATATTTCTTACCACTCCTCTGTGCGTATTCGACAGTCCTTGGCCTCCCTTTCCAATGTCTGTGCATTAACCTGCCAAAGACGGAAGCAGCAAAGCATCAGACATCATATTACAAAGGATTCAGTTTCCATTCATCCTCTTCAAAGACGTATCCTGACTCCATATCTCATCTCCATATCACTGAACTAGATCATGTGACACACTTCTCAGTGCTGATACTAGTCTTATAGATATTCAAACCGCAAACAGAATTTCCACTCACACCGTCCAGGAACAATGTGGTTATAAAAAGATTCACAAGATACTCTTTTTCTCACTAAAATCTTTTGATATATGTGTATGAATCACTCTCCATCTTCCTCAAAACCTGCCTGCCTGCCCGCCCGTCATCATCACGCCCAACCTCTCTTTTCTTCCTCTCACCTCTAATCGCGCCTTGTCACTCTGCAGCTTCTCGATGGTCTCCATGTACTTGCTGGTGAGGCCGTCAACCACGGCCTGGTGTTGCTCGGAGCCTTTCTCCAGCTGCTCCAAGCGAGCTTTCAGCTGGGCTTCCTGCCTCCGGTGCTGCTCATCGGCCTCATAGAACTGCACACAGAACCAACCGGTATCACTGCACACCGCAGGGCTAGTGCGAGACTCTACTTCGATAATGCAAAGTAACTGATACCGGTTTACTGGGATTGTACTACTTTAACTGTGCACACCTGAATGTGGAGCCGCTCATTCTCCTGAATCTTCTTCTGTAGGTCCTCATCAAACACAATCTGAGTCTGCATGTTCGGCTGGGAGGGTGAGTCTCCTTTACTCTTTTGGGGGGGAAGCAAAAAAAAAAAAGTATAAACCTAGTTCCATAAGCAGTCATGCTAAGCTTTCTGACCTGATTGGTGACATGTCTATATCAACTCAGGGTTATTCCTCCTCCTCCTCCTCCACCACCAGTTCCTCCTCACCTTGCTCTTCTTGCCCTTTGCCTCAGAGGCCAACAGCTCCTCTTGGAGCAGCTCCACCCGTTTGGCCAGCTGCTGGTTCCTGAAGCTGAGGCTGTCCATCTCCTGCTCCACCTTCCTCAGGCTCTGCTCCCTCTGCTTCAGCTCATCCTGTAGACAACGAGTACATCCACACAGAGAGTGATGGCAGTGGTCCAATAGACATATTTATAAAATGCAAATACAACATGACAACAGGGTCTAATAAGATTTTATTCACTCTCACAACACATTTAATGAATGTAAACATTGTGTGTTCATGTCCTACTTTTTGAACAGACAGCTCTTTAAAGAAAGAAATTGAAAAAATAATGATATATATTTGTCTACACTGAGGATGTTTATAAAATTGTCATGACAGTGAGCTGTCTGGAATGAAAATACCTTCACTGAAGCAGAGGTGGCCTGCTCATCCACCACAGCTTTCTTCAGGACTTGGTTCTGGGCCCGGAGCTACAACCATTGAGAAACATTAACAATTATGACTACCGGTATATTATGCTGACACATCAGCCTGCACAACTGATCCTTCTTCCTGTCTCAAGTAAGTGGAAGGATGTGTGTGTGTGTGTGTGTGTGTGTGATAGAGAGAAAGTCTACAGCAACATTGAGAGTTAAAGTGTGTAACACAATAAATCATATTTAAAAAGCTAAAAACTGAGTTCCCACAAGCTTTTTTTATTGGGTCTACAGTCTTGTGCTAGAGGGCCTTGTCTTCAACTCTAGCAACTTGAATAAAAGCTAAGCTCAAAAGTCAAAAGGAAACGCTCTGAATTCCCGTGATGTCAGCTGACCGTTTCAGTCTCTGCAGAGCAAGCACATTCGCCACGTTTTATGGTTTACCAATTACTTTTTAGACAGTTAAGTTATAATTAATTTCTATCCATATATACATATTGTATTTTGCATTATTTTAACTATACTGTTACAAAATAACAGTCTCAATCCTTTATCCAAGCCACGCTGTTGCGCCAATCAGTAACGTTAACGTTAGGTGTGATATTTTCTAAATATGCAGCCAGGGCTAGAAGGTCTGCAGAACAAAATACGATAGCAATAGCAAGCTCGAACGGGGGGGGGGGGGGGATAGTCAGGTTCTCACCTTTGAATACTCCTGGGCCAGTTTGGTATATTTTGATTGAAGGTCTGCTGCCATATCTTCTGCACGGCACCCTGGCTAGTGAAGCTAGCTCGCTATTGTTACTGTTAACTTGACTATTTTGCTGTCTAACACGTTGTTAAACGTTGGCTGTGTAGGTAATGTTATCTTCCTTTCTTCGGAGGTTGAAATAACCGACGATTTGTGAAAATGGATTTAACGTTTCTTAACTAGATACAGCATATCCACATCATTTGACTAAAAGGAAGCAAGATGATCTGACGTTACGTTATGGTGGATAATTTAACGGTAGCCAGTTCGCTATGCTAACTAACATTAGATATGTGGAGTATTATCAAATAACAAATTGGTAACAGTTAGTTCTAGTAATGTAGGACTAGTCAGCCTAACGTTCGCGTTTAACACAAATTAGGGTGAGCAAATCTTAACCGAAACGAAATGTTAAGTTAACATTACAGTGTGACTGTAAGAGGAGTTAACATTAGTGATGTCCAAACATAAATTATGTCTGCCCGACTAACAAAATGCTGCTGCTATGAAAATAAAGTAACGTTAAAAGTAGGAAGAATCGTCCGGCTAATAGGTTTACACAACTATCTCAGATTGCTTGCTAACGTTGCAACCCATTTTCTCTGTAAAGTCAGCGTATTAACGCGTTAAGGTCCCAACCAAACTACCTGGGCAGCTGGATTAGTGTTAGCTTGCGGTCATCTTGTGAATGACAGCTATCACCTGTTAGCCGCTTAGGAGAGGGTACGAATAATAAGCGAGAAATTCTGAAATGGTAATGACCGAGCCCGTTTTCTCTGGTAATGACAAGAAAGTTTAGAATGGCTAGCAAGCTAACATTATAGAGACAGATATGAATGCTAGCAGCCTGTCTATCTTGCGACGGCTAGCCTGCTTAGTTATAGCTAGTTAGAATCGCTAGAAGTACATCGACATTTGTTAGAGAGCCAACAAATTGATCTCAGTGTCCCTGTATCTGACAGGTATGGCAGTAATACCATCGATCTTTTCGATGTCTTAATCCACAATTGCATTCCATCATTCACAAGTATTCGCCGTGACAGAACTGTAATGTTGGTTGTCTTGGCAGACAATGGGTCAAATGCCGATGTCGGTGGCTCCTGTACCACCTATCCTATCCTATCCTATCCTCGTAGCTCCCATCAGATTTTGTTATGCTAGCAGCTATCCAGCTAGCAAGCTAACTGGCATATCCCGCTGTAATTCATTGAAGTTCAAAGTTCATATTGGGAGGGCCATATTCAATGATGTCAGCACTATCTTTCTCCAAGAAGATATAATACTGAAAACGAAAATGGAAATGGTTTATTAAGATGATGTAATTAACTCAGTTGGGGCCTATTTCTGTTTAGGTTTATGAGAGTTTTGATAGGGTGAAGTGACATCCTCACTCCACTATTTTGAAGTTTATGCATTTCTGCATTTTTAATATGAGGATGCCCTCTGGTAGTTCACTTTGGGTCCACAGGTCAATGAACCAGGGTTCAGAAGGCCTATTTATGCTGTTATGCTATTGATGATGTAAAAATAATTCTAATAATAATTATTCTCTCTGTCATTGTCATATCTGATGCACATCTGGAGCAGTAGGCCTACACTCAGCAGACATGAATGCAGTCCAATCAGCTGTGCTTTGTGAATGACAGTGGGAATTGGAAACGAAAATGGGATACTGTGTTGTTTTACTTTACCTCACCTTTAGAGCGGGTGGACAAAATGTCGGCCTAAGTAAAACTTTCACTCCCTGACCCATACATTTATAGCTGTCTCAAATTGCACCATGAGAGACGGAGTCCTCTTTGAATTATGTATTTGTTTATTTGAAAAAGTACTGCAGTATATTACCAAACCAAGAAGAAAACAGCTCTCAGTCTATGGCCCCCACAAAATACAGAAGCCATTTCAGTTCTAGGGAGAAAGACATTGACTCCAAATGAATGTAACATAATTTTATTTATTTCAGTTCTAATCAAAATTGTCACTTGTGGATAATCTCTTACTTTTCCACTACCAATAGTGTTCTTACCTTCCTCAAGAACATTTCTGCCTCCACATTCTTGTTCACCTATCATACTATTCCTCAGGCAGCCATTTTCATAGATAAACACCGTAGGGAGGTGCCTCTCTGGATAGTTTGGGATACAGCTGCTGTCAAGAATTCTGAGGAACTTGGTGTCAGGGAATTTGGGAGCCAGTCTTAAGAAGTGGTGATTCATGAGGAAGCACAATGGAATCCTGAGAGAGAGAGAGAGAGAGAGAGAGAATATCATTCTCAGCAGAACAAACCATAATAGGAAGAAGAGAGGACCGAAATGCAAAAGAGTGATCATATAACTTAAAACAGAATTATGGACTTTAAAAAGTAATTTAACTGTTAATATTGCTTTAGCTATAGGTGTTGTTTGCCTCATGAATACAGACCCTGGCCTGTAGAGGAAAAGTAAAACTTTGACCCCTCTCCCTGCATGGGTAACCTCTTTTACATAGTCTTCTCCTGTTATCTCTCTCAGCTGCCCAAATGTCTCTCTTTTCTTTCTTTTCGGCTGCCACACCTGACAGTGACTAAACCTGGCAAAAAATAAAATAAATCAATGATACCTAGCTATATATTTTTTCAATCTAAATATTTTGTCTCCTCCCATACTTGCTAACGATGTCATCATCATAGTTGTCATCGTAGATGCCATCCTCCTCCTCCTCCTCCTCTGCTTCCTCCTCTTCATCATATCCTAATTCTTCCTCAACATCTGGTCTTATATAGTCCTCCACAACTTTCCCATTAAAATAATTAGAATTGATTTACGTAATTCGGAAAACATTTAGGTCTAATGCAGGTCTGAAGTACAGATAAAATGTGTGAGTTTATTTTTGTGTCCATGTGTCAAGTGTATTCTAAAAATACCATAATTTGTTCCATCCAGTTTATCAGTTACTGGGTCTAGATATTCATTTCCATGTGTTGGTCCTTTGGAAATCAGTGAACAATGTTCTCCCTCCTCTTCCTTATTCAGCGTTAGTTGGTTATTTAAAAAAAAAAAAAAAAAAAATGAACGTTTACTGTCAAGAGTGATTCGCAACAAAATAAAAAGTAGCCTAAACCATCAGCATTATTTTCTGTAATTAAAACAAATGTTGGCAAGACATTTCTTTTCATTGTTTACAAATAATATTGGTCTAAATTCACTCACCTGCATTGTTCCCAAATGTTTTTTCAGTTCCTCAGACACTTTTGTAGCCTAGTATAGCAATGATTACTTATAAATGAAATAGTTGTTTACTTCTAAATTATGGCATTATTTCCATAATTCCAAAGTGATGAATTCTGAATTCTGTTATGGCAACAGATATAATACAAGCACAACAATATTTTGTTTGAACAATCATCGACTTGTTTTGTCCCTTTGGTCTCTCTCAGACACTGTTTTTGTTTTTAACATGCATCTTGGGTAATCAGATCACAAGTGGTCAGTTCTAAACAGGTGTAAAAAAGCACAGTGCCGATTAAACCACTTCCCAAGGTCGTCAGGAATGCACAATGGGAGTTCTAATGAATGTGATGCAATGGAATCTTAACACAAGTGGGCAACGTCTCTGGCTGTATTGGATACATGTGTAAACGTAGATTCTCAGCTTCTCACCATTTTTTTTAACAAATGTAACACATGTAAACTGGCCTTCAGTGCTAGAAGTACACAAACACCCAAACAAACCATTTCTTAGCC
Organism: Alosa sapidissima; assembly: GCF_018492685.1. Lineage (NCBI taxonomy): Eukaryota > Metazoa > Chordata > Actinopteri > Clupeiformes > Clupeidae > Alosa > Alosa sapidissima. The sequence continues at coordinate 17,666,406 of NC_055972.1, read as the reverse complement.
TCATTTGTTGACAATGGACTATACTGTGATCACAAAATCTTCAATATGACAAATCTTGCATTCAATAGCCACCTGACAAACTTAACTAGGCCATAGTTGAATAAGATCAATATTAAGGTGACATATCAGCCTGTTTGATAGTTATGTGATTTATTTACATGTTTTGTGGAGAGAAAAGAAAATACACACACACACACACACACACAGTCAGGTAAAACACATTATACCCAAAGTGCTTTCACCCTGAAAGCAGATATTCAATTATTTGACACCAGAGTGTACAATTGAATAATGGTGTCAAAGGTGTCCATAGATATTTTTAATGAGTTAATGTTCTCCGGCATGATGCTTGTGCATCCTTCAAACAAACTCATGTGCACTTGCTTCTGTTGTCTTGAATTTCACTGCCAAAATGCAGGCTAATGGCAGTAAATTCTTAATGGAGGTCACGTCTCTGTATCCTGCCATGATAAAAATGATTGTAATGCACCCTAATTGAGGTTGCAATAAAGCTATAGATGGAAGAAACGTTTGATTGCCAAAGTTCTCTCCTGGTCCTCTGGGGGAATTTAATAAATATTCATGAATCCATGACAGAGAGAGAGAGAAAGAGAGAGAGAGAAAATTATAGAGAGGGAGAGAAAAAGAGGAAGGCAGACAGAGAACCTCCACAAAAAAGATCCTGACTCAGAAACAACTGTGTCCTCTTGAAGGCGAATAGTCCCTTTTTGTTGGTTGTCTCATTCTTTTTTAGAAATGTCTTCCTTGTTAAAAGAGGAGTTGCAGAAGCGTCTGTTCTCGCCAGAGGGACAGACGTTGAAAGACTTCATAGAGATCGAGGAACCAGTGCAGTGCAGACATTTCCTCTGTGTCTCAGGTAAATTATCACTTTTATTTATAATGCCCATAGTAAAGGCAGTCAGTGACTATATTAACTATCATAAAAGGTTCAGGAAAAAAAATAGCAATTGTGTGAATTTGTTTTGACATGAATTGTTTAGTATATCTTTTAGGAAAAATGTATTCAGAAATTCATAAATGTAGAGTATGTCTATATAATAATGTAGAAATAGACAGGAATGAAAATGTTAATGTCTTTATGGTGGCTAAAGTGTTGAAGAACAAGGAGGTCCAGCTGTCTGTGGTGCAATGCCAGAAACATCAGTCATGTAACTCTAAAAGATTGAGACGGTCTCATTTCGTGGACTTCTACCAGAAAATTGAGGTGTGGCTTTTGCAGGACCTTGTACTGCTTGATGGAAGGAATCCTGACATAGTGAGTGCCTCAACTTGTCTGTCTATCTATCTATTTATCTATCTGTCTTTCTATTTATTGATATGTTTTAAACAGTGAATTTATTCAACTGTATTAGACTGTGCCACACTTTATTTGTGACTCAGATAGCACTGAAAATAGTACTGAAAAATCAAACTGTCCATTAAATATACTTTTCTTCCTCCCTTTGCTCTCTTTTTAGGATGACCCATGCTTCCTTATGCATTTTACTTCCATTCGTTTTGTCAGGGCAGTCAGCTGTGCTGCAAAGTATTCCTTTGCACGCTCTCTGGTTGCCCTAAGCAGCTCACATGACCAGTCTCCAGTCACCTTGAAGAACTTTGACCAGAATTACATCCAACCAGCCTTCGTCTGCTCTGACCAGGGAGACTGCACAGTGCTTATGAGAGTCTGCTTTTATGCTGTCAACCTTGTGTGGCTCTCCATGTGCCCTGCTCCTTAATGTTTCTGTTACACCACTGATGAAAAGGTGTCAGAAATCTAGAGCAGAATATTAGCATTATACAGGGTTCAAACCTTTCTCCTTGACTTGGACACTGGACCTGGCCATTGCTGTATTTTTACACTGTAAGAATGTGTTTTATAATAAAATAGTACTGTACATTGTTTGTATGAACCTTGTTAAGTTAGAAAAAACAGAACATATTACATGTGATGCAATCATGTACACAGTCAATAATGAAAACTGCCATAGAACATTGTTCGTGTCCAACCTGATAATCTGTACAAGCTCAGTTTAGGCTTTGTGTAATTGCTTACATTTACTGTTGTCCTACAAATTTACATTTATTTAATTATTTATTTATTAATTATACAGCAAGTTGCTTCTCATCCTTGAAAATGTACTGTAAATACAAAAAGGCCTACTTACTTGTAAATGTGTGTATTCAAAAGAAGAAATAAAGAATGCATAGTAAAATAGGCTTATGTATTGTTAAATAAATGTTCAGCATGCATAAAATGTACATCTGTCGACGTTTTTAAAAACAGTTACACTGCAGCAAGTAGCCCTTGGCTTAATTAATAATTTTTCAGTCTCTCATGCTGTCAACAGGTGGCAGTCTGGAGCAATATTTTGCCATTCAAGCCCCTTTTTGCTCAGACAAATGGGCCTGCTTAAAATAGAGTATTTTAAAACGTTATGATATTACTGACTACTTTGAATTACATTACATGTAAATATTCTCTATATCGAAATTAAATGTGTTTTTCCTAAATAATGTTCACTGAGATAAGATTTTAATTAATTTTAAAGCAGGCGGAGACAGGACCGCACTGAAGCTTCATGCCGCCTGGCGCCAAAATTCAAGTTCGAAAAAAGTTAGCTTTAGGACGGTGTGTTTACGTAGTTGTTGCACAAGTGTGGTTACAATATTGTCTTTTGATCATATATTTATGAGGATTTGGATGAAAGGTTTAACCTGTCTTTGGTGAGCTACAACGGACTCAATACGGAACTAAAAAGCTCGTATCAAAATGTACATAAAATCTATTATTTTAGAGGGGTTCAAATCCTACGCAGAGAGGACAGAAATCAACGGATTTGATCCACTTTTTAATGCAATCACTGGGTTAAATGGCAGCGGGAAATCTAACATTTTGGACTCAATATGCTTTCTCCTTGGAATATCCAATTTATCTCAGGTAAGTTTTGATTTTACACTTACGTCAACCTTAGTCTGTATCGATATGGTAATGTGGCTAACGTTATTGGGAGGCACAATAATGCTATCGCTGGCTAGCCGATTCACTTGTCACTCGTTGGTTTACTAGCCCAAGGTGAGTTGTGTGATACCGCACTCACTTTGGTAATATTACATTCTCAAAATTGAATTTCTCAAACCTGTTTGTTCAAACATTATCTAGTCACATTACATTAGCAATTTGTTATTCTTTTTTTGAGCACTTTGGGAATGCCTTTGCGCATTCCTGTAAATGGAGTAACGTTAGGGCCTAACGTTACAAACGTGTGATATGTAGATGTATATTATTTATATAACATTAGGTCCAGAGCCATATAGATAGCTCTGATTAGGTCCTTTCATGAGTTACAGCAGTTGTTCTTGTTTGACAACCATTATGCTTCATCTGTGACTTCACCTTTTTTGTCACACACACGTACGTCACAGATCACTTGGAGGTGCAAACAATATCGGATTTTTGGTTGGCATATCATAGGAGATATAGAAATATCATAGGAGTGATTCACCTCAAAAAATAGACTGGAGTAACTCAACATTTGACACCTCCGATATGTTTAGTGTTCTAAAGGTTGTAGTTACCAAATTGATAGCCAAGGAGCCAGAAGTGAACACACATGGATAGCTATAAAAACGGTGCTTTCATTATACAGCTAAACATGACAAAAATTATAACCCTTGAGCCAGTTCCTTACTATGTGATCTCAATGGCGATGCAGCGTTTGTTTGCACCTCCAACAGCATGGCGTACCTGGTTACCTTCCAAAAACGCCCTCGAACGCCCACAAATACCCGTATGTTTGTGTGAAAGAATTGGGGCTCTACAGAGTACAAAATGTTTACTAATGTAAAATAAATATTCATTATGTGAGGGGTTTCATAGTAGCATGCCAAATTGAGTACGGTGTGGTCATGTGCGTCAACATTTCTACAAAAACAACCTGTTTTGATGGACTCAAAATCATGATTGCGGTTCGATTTGTATAAATTGTTTTATTTCGAGAAATGCTCTTCGAGACCCCACCATCACTGGCATCACCAAAGCAACTTAGAAAAGTGATAATATTAGACAGCAATGTTGTTGATTTACAAGTTTGCAGATAAGTAAATAAGATGTTATTTTCTCTTGTAAGTGTCATGGTTGATGGTCAGCAATGGGGAGAAAAACTGTGTATTTATATTTCAAACACCTGCTATTTTCTATGTTTAGGTGAGAGCAACCAACCTTCAAGATCTGGTGTACAAGAATGGACTGGCTGGAATCACGAAAGCCACTGTGTCAATCACTTTTGACAATTCAGACAAAAAGCAGAGTCCACTTGGATTTGAGACACATGATGAAATCACTATAACCAGACAGGTAAGAGTAGTAAAGTAGTCATAAGAAGAAACATTGGTGTAAAATATGACCGTAGACATTAAGTTAACCCTAGTTCATCAGATGGTGTGTGTTCTATATCATTCTATGTTGTGTTATGTAGGTGGTAATCGGGGGAAGAAACAAATATCTCATCAATGGGGTGAACGCCAACAATACTCGAGTCCAGGATCTGTTTTGCTCCATTGGCCTCAACGTGAACAACCCGCATTTCCTTATCATGCAGGCAAGATATAAGCTTCCACAAACAATCCTCATGTCACTACATACCCTTTGTTGACAGCATAACATAATGTATGTTGCATCTCTCTCTCAGGGGAGAATCACTAAGGTCCTGAACATGAAGCCACCTGAGGTGAGTCATGCCTTCTCATTTAAGCAATGGTCCATGAAAGCCATGACCAGGACTTATCATTTCATATAAATGTTTTTTCTCTGTTAGATTCTTGCCATGATTGAGGAGGCGGCTGGAACACGCATGTATGAATGCAAGAAGATCAGCGCACAGAAAACCATTGAGAAGAAAGAGGCCAAACTCAAGGAAATCCAGACGGTGCGATTTCTGACAAATCTGTGGTCAAAAACAAAGAGTTTAGTTTTCAAATGATTTTCCAGATCTGCGTCTTTTGTTATGCCTGGAAATGCATTATCATTCTACATCCATTTGCAAGTTATGCCTGTATCAGAAAAGCACCAGTCTCCTATGCTTACTTTGCCTTTGTTTTGGCTATGCCCCTAATTTGGCATTGTGATTGATTGCTCCCCAGATATTGGATGAGGAGATTACTCCAGCAATGCAGAAACTGAAGGAGGTGGGGAAATCCTCTTTTGAATCCTCAGACATGAACACAGCACACTACAACATATTGTGACCAAGTTAAGACTTGGTCCAAGACAAAACCTTTATACCTCTTCTCTGAATGTCTCTTCAGGAAAGATCATCTTACCTGGAGTACCAGAAGCTCATGCGCGAGATTGAGCACTTGAGCAGGTTGTATGTGGCCTACCAGTTTGTGTGCGCTGAGGAGACCAAGCTGAAGTCGTCTGAGGACCTCCAGAGCATGCAGGATGCCATCGGCAAACTGAAGGAGAGCATGCTGGAGAACGAGGGCAAAGTCAAGGCACTCTCCCTGGAGATCCAGGAGCTGGAGAACAACCGAGATAAGGTTAGGCTGGTCTTGCGTATCTTTGAAACTCTAAACTGACATTCGTATTTACATGGACTTTCGTCACGATAAACCAAAGTTCAAAGTGTTAGTTTAAGGAAGCAGTATTAGTGACTGGAACTCAAACTCACTGTCCTGTCTTTTTTGTTGTTGGTGTTTTTAGGAGGTGGGCGGCATTCTGAAGTCTCTGGAGGATAACCTGTCTGAGGTGCAGAGGGTGGACGCCAAGGCTCAGAGCGCGCTGGACATGAAGAAGCAGAACCTCAAGGACGAGACCAAGAAGAGGAAGGAGCTGGTGAAGAGCATGGAGGAGGTGAGTGACCAAAGGCTCACGCACGCACACACACACACACACCACACGATGTGTCTTTGGCCCTCTGCCCATACATAGTTTTTTTTTTTTTTTTTTGCTTTTCATGGTATTATTCCTTAGCCTAGAAATCTAGACGCGCCCCTAGCGGCAAATTACATTTGCCGCCAGGGCTAGTCTAGCAACTCTCCGTTGGCTTGTGAGCTCCAGAAATCGAAACTCAATCAGGCCAATGAAATCGTGTATAGAGTCGTTAGGTGGGCTTAACATAATGATTGATGGCAGAGTTGCAACAGTTTGGCTGCTACTTGAAAACAAATAAGATGGATGTTGCTGTTGGCGAACAGTGTGACACGAGTTAAGCTTTTATTAAGTTGGCAAACGTTTGAACTAGCCAACTACTGTAGCTCCGCTGGTGGGAAACGCATGGGACTCATAGCGCTGCCGCTGTCCTTTTGCGTGCAGAGGGAATCTGAAAGACAATTGATTATCCTGCCCCTCGGACTGAGCACTGCGAACGGTGAGTGCCCAGAACCTACATTTTAATGTGGGTCTGGCTCGTCAGGCTAATTATTCCCAATCCCAATTACCATTTGTAAAATACAGGTTCATTCATGCACAGCTTGTGTAAATCACAGTAAAACACAAACATTCTAGATATTTTTGTTGCTGACGAGCCAGACCCACATTAAAATGTAGGGTTGCTAGACTAGCCCTGGGAGCAAATGTAATTTGCTGCTACTAGGGGTGCGTCTAGATTTCTAGGTTATTGCTGATGCCAACTTCTGTGTGAAAGTCAGCCTTTAACAGCAAGTACTTTTGCGGCAGTATCTTGCCAGGCTCAATGAGAGTCAATTCCATTTACCGGTATATACACTATTGCAAAGTACTTAGAAAACACATCATTTTAATAGGTGGCCATTACAAGTTGAAGCCACCTAATGGTTTATGGTACTTGCTAGACACTCTGGCTTCCTCGAGTGTTTTTTTGTTTTTTTGCATGCTATTTCGAACTCTGGCATTTCCTCGCCACCCACAGGACAAAAAGATGCTTGCCTCCAAGGAGAAGGAGGTGTCCAAGGCGACGGAGGGTCTGAAGGCAGTGCAGGAGAAGGGCCAGAAGGATGCCGAGGCTTTGGAGGCCGCCCAGCAGCACTTCCGCGCCGTCTCTGCCGGCCTGTCCACCAACGAGGACGGAGAGGAGGCCACGCTGCAGGGCCAGATGATGGCCTGCAAGAACGACATGAGCAAAGCAGACACGGAGTCCAAACAGGTGCGTCACACAGGTGCTAGGGGATGGGCGATGTAGACTTGAAACTATAAATGACAATATGAAAATAGTACTATTCATCACTGTTTTCTTGGCCAAGTCATGTCCGCTTACAGCCTTGAGAGCTGTGCAAACACAAAAAAGTAAAACTAGATCCTGACCATCATCAATTAACTCCTCTTCCTCATCTCTAGTTTAAACTCTTCATTCACATTCAGTCATGCTTGTTCAAGCCCACCTTGTCATACACATGTCATAAACTATATCATTAATATTGTGATATGATCTATCATGGGGAGGAATTCTACCAGTATATTGTTAACGATATATAATATAGCAAATCTCTAAGTAGTATTCCTGTCAATAAAGGTTTATTTTGAATGACCACACTGAATATTGGCAAAGAGTATAGAAGTAACTACTCTTTGATATTGGTTTGGCCGCTATATTTGTTATATTTGTGTGTGGAGCCATGAGCGCTTCTATGCTAATTGCTCTTCTTGCTCTGGCGTGCGTTGTGTGTCCAGGCCCAGATGCGTCTGAAGCATGCGCAGCAGGAGCTGAAGACCAAGCAGGCCCAGGTGAAGAAGATGGACAGTGGCTACAAGAAAGACCAGGACTCATTCGAAGCGGTCAAGAAATCCAAGGACAAGCTTGAAGCTGAAATGAAAAAGCTCAACTATGAAGGTCTGTATTAAAACAGTCAAGCCCTGGCTCCTGACTATTGCTGGTTGTAAGTAAATGAGGCGTTTTACCATGATAAAATGGCAATAGAAAAAGACAAAGAGATTTTATCCCGTACAATAATGTGCCATCCAGTTAGTAAGAGCACAGGGACGTATGTTAGCTTTAACACTAAAAAAAACTGACTGTCTCTGCTTTTGGACAGATGGCAAAGAGGAGGGTTTGATTGAGAGGAAGAGACAACTGTCCAAAGAAGTCCTTCACCTGAGGGAGAAGTATGAGTCTCTGATGGGCCAGTTCCCTAACCTCCGCTTTGAGTACACGTAAGTATGTCCCTTTTACTATTGCACAGGATGAAAAGCTCATGACTGCAATATTGCACTCTGCACCACCTTTAAATTACCATCATTGAAAGATCAGTTGGTTGAGCATGTCTTCATGTCTGTTGGTTGAGCATGTCATCATATTTGTTTAGATTGAGCATGCATAGCATATCTGTGTCGGCTGAACATGTCTTCTTGATGTCTGCTGGTTGAGGTTGTCTTTTCATGTCTGTGTTGGTTGAGTTTGTCTGATCATGTCTGTGTTGGTTGAGGTTGTCTTTTCATGTCTCTGTTGGTTGAGGATGTCTGATCATGTCTGCTGGTTGAGGTTGTCTTTTCATATCTGTGTTGGTTGAGGTTGTCTGATTATGTCTGTTGGTTGAGGTTGTCTGATCATGTCTGTTGTGTTGGTTGAGGTTGTCTGATCATGTCTGTTGTGTTGGTTGAGGTTGTCTGATCATGTCTGTTGTGTTGGTTGAGGTTGTCTGATCATGTCTGTTGTGTTGGTTGAGGTTGTCTGATCATGTCTGTTGGTTGAGGTTGTCTTTTCATGTCTGTGTTGGTTGAGGATGTCTGATCATGTCTGTGTTGGTTGAGGTTGTCTTTTCATGTCTGTGTTGGTTGAGGATGTGTTATGGCTGTGTTGTGCAGAGACCCAGAGCGGGGCTGGGACAGGAGCAAGGTGAAGGGTCTGGTGGCAAGCCTGTTCTCGGTTAAAGATGTGTCCACTGCCACAGCGCTGGAGGTTGTTGCCGGAGGCAGGCTTTACAACGTTGTTGTCGACAATGAGGTCAGTCTATGGAAAACTCTAAGCCAGTAGGGCCTATCCTTCTCCAGTATCTTTCTCCAGTCAAAAGTGAATTGGGGTCTTGTCAAATAAAGGGCCTTATAAGATCATAATAAAGGTTGGTAATAAAATACATGTGTTCTGTTTAGACTTTACACGAATTCGTTGCAATTAAAAAATAAATTTGAGGCTGAATGAATTTCGCCCTTGGTGTTTAAAGACTAATAAAAAAAACATATTTAATTACCTGTGTGATTTCGTGCAAACATTTCATCTGAAAATTTGGATTTGGTGTGAAAGGGCCTTAATGCAGGTGTTAAAGCATCCACTTCGAATAATATTCTTCAAATTTGCTGTGAAGGCAATATAGCTTTAATATAATAACTGGCCAACTCATAGGGTCTTGGCATACCAGTTCCTCATAATCCTGTCACTGCAAATACTTTGATCAGTTCTGTTTGTGCCTCGTCAGTGCACCAGCCCAACAGAAACCATGAACATGTGGGTGAATGTTCTCCTTTTAGGTCACTGGCAAGAAACTTCTGGAAAAGGGGGAACTGAAGCGGCGCTACACAATTATTCCCCTCAACAAAATAGCAGCCAGGACCCTGAATGCAAATGTCGTGAAAAACGCAAAGGACCTGGTATGTTTGCACAATGTTTGTTTATAGTAACGGTCAATGAATTAAGTACTGAAAATGATGCTGCAAATTATGGTCACTCTATGAGGTCTCAAAGTCAACTTGACTTTTATTACTTGATTTTATTTATGCCACATTCACATGCTTCCATCCAAATGACTAATGTTTTCTTAATCCTGTGTGCTTTGCTTCAGGTGGGTCCGGATAACGTCCACACAGCTTTGTCCCTGGTGGGCTACGAGTCTGAACTCCAGAAGGCCATGGAGTATGTCTTTGGTACCACGCTGGTGTGCGACACTCTGGACAACGCTAAAAAGGTGGCCTTTGACAAGCGTGTCACCACCAAAACCGTTACCCTCGGAGGAGACGTGTTTGACCCACAGGGAACACTGACTGGAGGTGCGACACAAACCCTCCATCCCCTCTGTGTTCAAATATAATTCAGAGTTTGAAACTTTAGAGAGAGTACAGTGTATTTGTTGCCCTGACACTTAGCCTTTCACCTATTTTTAAATCTTAATAGAGCATAGTGCGGTGTTCATTCCGAAACAATTATATGTAGTCAGAGGCTTCTTCAGATGTCCGATGGCCACACTCAGGAAGTGTTTAAAACATGTTTTGGTTTTGTAGAGAGGAACTTTTCTCTCGGTACCCTCTGTCTTCTAAAGTTGGATATTGTGTTGTAGGAGCGCGGCCCCAGATGGCCTCTGTGTTGTCTAAGCTGGCTGAAGTGAAGGACGTCCAGGATGATCTGACCGCTAAGGAGGCCGAGCTGACCAGTGTGGAGAAGGAGATCGCTGGCCTCAGAGGCACTGCAGATAAGTGAGTGTTTTATGAGCTTTTTTTTACCCCAGTTGTTCAGATCCAACTACAGGGGATACAGTGAAGGAAATAAAAATAAAGATCTACCTGTACTATAAATGCATATCTTTATGAATTTTGCTAGCAATCATATTTATGATTTGGAGACTGGCTGCTGACCTCTTCAGCAACTGGAAAGGGATGACGTCATATTCTCTAGTCTTCAGTTTGTTGTTGAGCTGCGCTGGCATGCGGTGAAGTTTGAATGACCACATCTGCCCTGCAGGTACCGCAACCTGAAGCAGCAGCTCGACCTGAAGACAGAAGAGGCTCAGATCCTGGAGACCAAACTCCAGCAGAGTTCCTTCCACCAGCAGCAGGAGGAGCTGGATGCTCTCCAGAAGACCATCGGTACTGTACAGACTCTCAAGCAGCACCCTCCCACTGTTTTCCTTAATCCATTAGCGTTAGGCCTATTCTTCTCATATCTGAAGCTGGTCGTTCTTTGCCAGTTCAGCAAATGCTTTCTGTTTGACCATCTCAGATTTGTCTCAAAATCTGAGAACATGATTTCACTAAATCTTATTTGGAGATATAACTAAAATTACAAAAATATGTTACCCTGTAATATTTCAGTAGTATTATCTTGCATATTCAGACCTCTCTCTTTGACAACCAATTTGAAATAAAAAAACATCATATTGATCTAATACTGTGCACATAATACTATGTTAACAGGCCTTTTTTATTAAAAAATATCTGGCATTTAAAAAATTGGCTCTAAGTGACCGAGGCCATGTTTGTGGTCCTAGAGGAGAGCGAGGCCACTCTGCAGAAGACTAAAGAGGTCCAGAAGAAGTCCGAGGAGAAGTACAAGGTGCTGGAGAACAAGATGAAGAACAAGGAGGCTGAGCGGGAGAAGGAGCTGAAGGCAGCCCAGAAGAAGCTCAACGAGGCCAAGAGCAAGGCGGACGCCTACAACAAGAAGCTCAAAGAGCAACAGCAGGTAGACTTCATCTGCTCCACCAGTCACTCTCCGACCTCTTCAGCTATCACATAGTGGGGGGGGGGGGGGTATTATTGTTATTTGTTCCCATGAAGGACTTCACCCATTGGCATAACTCTCTCCTGTTAAAAGTGTTTTCAGACATTAGTAAATCACCTGGGTCCTATTAAGGTGGTGATGTTCAGCCTTGAGGGTTGTTGGAGCTGTAGGCATGGCGAAACCCTGCTGCTCTTGTGTTGATGCATTTAAAAATGCTGTGTGTTTAGGGCTTCTTCATGCTGTTATTTACAACTTTAGCCTCAAACTGGCTCCCCCCCCCATTCTTCATGCTCTTTGAGAAACCCTCATGGGGTCTTGAAAAAGCACTTTGAAAGGAAAAATCAATATTGCAGGCCAGGCAAACAAATTTGTGAGGGGCAGTTTATTTCTTTCCTGTTCCCAGTCCATCATGTCCACAGCAGACTGACCGGTTCTCTCATTTTGTTTTGTCTCTTTTACTTTTTCTGTCTCTCTCCACACCCCCTCCTTCCCCTCCCTCTCTCTCTATCAATGTCTCTCTGTCTGGCTGGCCCTGTCTCTCGCTCTCTCTGTAGGAAGTGGAAACTGCGTCTCTGGAGCTGGAGGACCTGAAGCGGGAGCAGGCCGGTTACCAGCAGCAGATTGAGGCCGTGGACGAGGCCATGAAGGCCATCCAGGAGCAGATCGATGCCATGTCCGAGGCGGTCGCTGCTAATAAGGTACAGACCACAGCAGGAGGACAAAGCACTGAGTGGAGTGTTCACTCCAAATGAAAAGAGAGGAAACTGATTCTCAAACAGCTGAAATATTAAAATAGAATTCCTGAAGGACGCGCCTTTAGTGGGAGACTAAACCCATAATACCATAGATGATGAACTTGCATTAGGCTGATGGCCATCTTAAAGTACAGACACAAACATTATAATCATCAAATTGAAGTCTTGATTTTTATTTATTGATTGATTTTTTTATTTTTTTACTGTCATAATTCCCATGATACAACAGAGTGAAATGCTGCTTCCTCTATGGTAAAACTACTGTGTGTGCATGCATGTGCAGGACGCGGTGAAGAAGGCCCAGGAGCAGCTGAGCCAGCAGAAGGAGGTGATCCTGGGCCAGGAGCGTGAGATCAAGGGCAAGACGAGCGAGGCCAACCGCCTGCGCGAGCACAACAACGAGGCCCAGCTCAAGATCAAGGAGCTAGAGCACAACATCAGCAAGCACAAGAAGGACAGCGCCGACGCTGAGGCCAGGGTCCGTACACACACACACACGCACACAGGCACAGGCACACACATGCACACAGGCACAGGCACACACATGCACAGGCACACACATGCACATTGACCACATTAGCTCTGTACACACTTGGGTATGATTTCTGCTCACCTACTTCTAGTCAGGTGCTACCCTTTAACATGGATGGTGATGTGAAATGGAAGCTGCGGATAGCGCCTGTACCGTCTTGCTGGTAGCCTTTGGCTCCTGTATTTAGGATGATCATTTTGTTGGCAGATCAGCAGTTCATTACTTTAGTTCAGATGCTGGGAGACCTTACTTAAGTTACATGACTCCTGACCTTTGACCTTGGTGGACAGGTCGCTCGGATGCTGGCGGAGCACGAGTGGATCACCTCGGAACGGCACCTGTTTGGCCAGCCCAACTCGGCCTACGACTTCAAGGCCAACAACCCCAAGGAGGCGGGCCAGCGCCTGAGGAAGCTGGAGGAGACCAAGGAGAAGCTGGAGAGGAACGTCAACCGCCGCGCCATGAACATGCTGAGCGAGGCCGAGGAGAGGGTGAGGAGCACCGCCACTCTTCACTCCTTTTGTTTGTTTGTTTGTTTGTTTGTTTGTTTTTAATTAATTGTTGCTGGCCAAAGTCAGTACAGTGCACTCTTGACTCATCAGAGTCATCAGACTGCACTCAGAAAGAATTGAAACACAATCAAGCCCACAAAACAAAAACACTTGGTGAATTTTGTAAAGCTTTGATCATCTTAAAGGAGATATTGGATTTTTCACATAGATCTCCGTTTCTCGAGGTCACTCTGTCGGTACGAACAAAAACAATCAGGTTTTGCCTAGCTCGAGTTGCTAGTTCCAACAGCTAAAGTAGCCAGGCAGCTACAGCGCTACACTGTATTGTTGCATAAAAGCTGTTACAAAATAGCCAAAGAAGTACGCACAAGGAACATTTTGCCTTTTAATTGTCTTTTTGTCATTTTAAATTAAAATTGTTTTAATTTCTCCCCTTTTAGTACAATGACCTGAAGAAAAAAAAGAGAATTGTGGAGAACGACAAGGCCAAGATCCTTGAGACCATTCAGGAACTGGATGAGAAGAAGAATGAGGCTCTGAATGTGGCCTGGCAAAAGGTGTGGCAGATTTAATGTCCGTCATCTTGCTTTTTTTACTTCGTGATACTCCGAAGAAGATACTCTAGCCAGGATCAGTGATATTACTGAAGGTTTGATTAGGCTGATTCAGGTAATGGATGTGCTCTGTTGTGGTGTTTTGATGACAAGGTGAATAAGGACTTTGGCTCCATCTTCTCCATGCTGCTGCCCGGTTCTGACGCGCGGCTCGCCCCGCCTGAGGGCTGTGGGGTTCTGGACGGGCTGGAGTTTAAGGTGGCTCTGGGCAACACCTGGAAGGAGAACCTGACAGAACTCAGTGGGGGACAGAGGTGAGCTAATGAGCCTCAATAAATAAATGTTAAACTCTTTATGTCAAGGATAAAATGATGTCAGTATGTCAAAACTAAGCGTCAGGCTGGCTTAACAGCAGTCGAGGACTACAACTACACGGTAACTTGCAATAACGTTTCAATCTGTTGCGGTTACTGTGTTCAAGCTTATAACACTGTAACACAGCCAACACAAATTCTGACATTCTGAACAGTCCAGAACTGGTACATTGAACATTGATGGGCTTTGTGAACCTGCTCAAACTGCACAACAAATAGGACGGGAATTTGGTCCGACTGGGTTAGACTGAATCAGGGATAAAATTGAGCCAAAATCGTGTAGTGTCTACCAGCTATATAGACCTTTGAAGAGAAACTGAAGAAGAGAAACATTAATTATGTCTATAAGAATTGGACATTATTAGGGACAAAAATATATATTTACAGAGATTTCCTCTCAAATCCTACTGCCTCTAGACTCGGGGAGCCAGAGGCTGAATCAATGAAATGTAATAATTTCATAATAATAAAAAAAGGTTTACTCATGTCTTCCTCTTCTATGCTGTAATCCTGCAGATCTCTAGTGGCCCTGTCTCTCATCCTGGCCATGTTGCTGTTCAAGCCGGCTCCCATCTACATCCTGGACGAGGTGGACGCCGCTCTGGACCTCTCTCACACACAGAACATCGGCCAGATGCTGCGCACACACTTCACACACTCACAGGTGCGTGCCGCCTCGTCTCGCACGTTCACACTCTTCCTCGCGCACTCTTTGGCACCCGTGTCACAGCTGGGGGACTGTCCACTGTCTCAAACACTGAACTCAGACAGGCTCTGTCATGTCAGGACTGACCGTAAGACTTGAGGCGTGAGTCCGGAGAATCTAGCCACAGTGCATTGTCATTGTGAGTACAAGTCAGATTTCCCATTTAAGGGAGTCGAAGAGCACATGATTAGATACCTCTGTGAGTGGCACTTGAAGCAAATTGATGCTTTGCGTTCACAATAAACCACTTAGCTGGAATTGATGCAGATAAAGTTAGATGTAATGGGAATCGGCCATCTGGTGTGTCTGGAGCCTGGTATTATTCAAGACCAATAGAGTATTCCTCTGTTTTTATGACCTTCTAATATGACTGAGAGGGAAACTTACATTCTCCTGTGTCTTTGTAGTTTGTTGTAGTGTCGCTGAAGGACGGCATGTTCACCAACGCTAACGTGCTCTACAAGACCAAGTTTGTGGACGGCGTGTCGACAGTGTCCCGCACAGCCCAGGTGCAGGAGGGGAAAGGACCCGGTCAGAAAGCCCAGGACAAGGCCAAGATCAAGAAACAGCGACAGATCCTGGCCAACTAATAAATAACCTGCTCCATACAATACAATAAGTGTCTCCATTCTCTGTCTGTTTCATGTCTTTTTTTATGTGTTGTATGTGTTCTGTTTCTCTTTACTGGTCAGCTGTTTCCAAGCTAAATTATGTCTGTCATTTATTCCTGTAACACCCATATATGATTTTATACAGCATTGTATTTTATGTCTAATAAAGTTATACAAAACATGATTACTCCTTTGACTGGTAGATTTGTTTTCTAAAAAGGGGAAATGTAATTTCACGTCAACACAGTTTAGTTTTTACAAAAATGCAGTGTCATTTTAGCCACTAGGTGTCTCACTTTGACTAAGGAGGAGTTATTGCGCCACGATGGCAGATTTGGAACGCCAGAGATTCTCCCCACTGAGTTCATCTGATTGTGAAGCCAGAGAGATTGGTGCTCCATTCATAGACCTTCACTCATCTGATTCAGCTGAGACCTAATGTTTCAGGTTGAATGTGTAAATATCACACACTAGCAGTGTTTCCTTTTGAACATGAACTGTACAAAAGCAGTTCACAGTGAAAATGTTTGGAATAGAAATATACAAATATCATGTTGCTATGCTTTTGCAACTTTTCCTACAAGATATTCCAGCCAATGTATGGATGAGCTTCGTAGTAGCCTTTCTCTCTGCCAAAAAAAAAAAAACATGAGCATGCCAACGTATGTAAAATATTTCACATTCCTTCACTTCCAAACCTCACTTCCACTGCCTTGTGCAGTGTCCTCTTACAGATACACACATACAGAGCATTGCACGGTTTCCACTTACACACACTTGTACTCACCAGCAGCACGCAGCCTGGGGATCCAGCCCAGTCATGGTTGCTTGGTAACTGTTGGCGTGGTGTGGTTGCCAGGGCAGCGTGGCAAGCGAGAGGGGAGGGGGTCGCGGGCATAGACATAATATACATAGACGCCGCATCGACCGCTGCTCCCTACTAGCGCTGACGAGATTTGGAGCCGCCATCTTGGACCGGTCATCCACTCCACTCAGTGTAATCTGTTTGGCCGGTGCAATGAGCTGTCAGCACACTTAATTAATCATATCTCACTGAATACCGAACAGATTTTCACGCGGTTTTTTTTGCTGCAAAGGTCATACATGTAGCTATGATACAGGCCACATTGTTCGAAAATACAAAATACAACCAATAGTACGGTAATGTTAAATCTTACTTGTGAAAAGTAAATCCCCCGAGTATGGTCCGCCGATTTGAGCAGGAACATGCTGCACAGTGCTGTCATCTTGTGTTTTCTGCTGTAACGCAATGAGGAGTATGACCGGTCCAAGATGGCGGCCGCATTTCTTGTTTCCAGCAGCCAATGCGGCGTCTATGTATATTATGTCTATGGTCGCGGGTGGGACGGGTGCTCTGATTTCTAGTCAGGAGGGAAAGGGAGAGGGGAGGCCCCCGTTTGCACCAGACACACAGCGCTAATGAACAATAGACAGGGCTGACTGCGCCTCCGGGCTAGGCAGAGACCAGGCTCGCGTTCAGGGTCGCGTGTTTTTGTCAGAGTAGGGCCCCTCTATGACTAATTAGCCGAAAGGGGAAGCCTTTGTTGGGACATGTGATGGGACATCTATCATGGGCGCAGCTGCAGTAGCACACTGCCCACCACAGCAGTGGCCTCACTAACTTCTGTTCCATGTTTGTATTTGCACCATTCAGAAAACAAAATAGGAGTGGCTGGTGCCCAGATTTGACACAAGCCTCGAGTGTGGACATGTCCACACAAAATAACGAGGAGACGGTCGGGTGAGCAGTAGTGCACTGGAGCAGTCTTTTAGAACTAAACCTCAACACCTTACAATGTCTAAGTGGATGTAGTTGATGGTTAGACATACAGGTCAGGATAATAAATCCCAAGATTCCCAACCGTTTTTACAGTCTCTAGAAGTGTCAGTTTTCTCAAAGACTCATTTTACTTTGGCTATTAGAATGAATAGATTGTATTGAATTAATTGAATAGATGAATAGCTTATGCATTATAAACAATTGCTCATTAGACGGCTTGCAGCAAGTGCAAATTTACCTCAATTTAGGAAATTGCTGTAAATGATGTAAAGCCACATATTTCTATTGTAGTAATATTGTATTAATATTCAAGGCTGATATTATTTTTGTTTTGTTTTGTTTTTTGCTGTTGTTGACTCCATCATTCAGTTCCTCACCTGCCTTCTGCCTGACCAATAGCATAAGGGTCCATCCAACCCCTGGACTTTGAAACTCTTGATTAAATTATTTTTTAAAAAGAATATCTGGAATGAAGACCAGCCACTATGACTGCCATGGCTTAAAGATGCCCCCTGGATATCAAATTGTATCCAAATAAAATGAATACACTGTAGCTTTAATGACTTGATTATATAAATATATACACTTTACATGGAAAGACAAAGTAGCAACTCTGTTAAAACAAGAACATTTTTATTCAGTAATACCATATATAATGCAATTGCATATCTTTGGCGAAAATAAACTTTATAAACATTTTATTAACAGAGGTTAGCATACAAAACTCAAGGGTATGTCTGTCTGACAGACATTGGACAACAGACGCAAACTGATACTGGATTGGCAGCTCAAGTTAGTTCAACATGACAAAAACAAGAGGGAGATAAGGTAATGATACTCATAATGGTGAATGGGCATTTGATAAACTCAAAGCATTGTTTTAATTTAATTAAAGCAATTAATGAGTGAGTGAGTGGCAAAGGGTCCTTGCAAATGGGGGTGCTTACATCATCTACAAGAACAGCACTGTCTCAACTCACAAAATACACACCCTAATCTCAATCACTCCATCAAGCAATCATAAAGACTGGCAAGACCAATGTGAAGCCATCTCCACACAGACCCATGTACTATGAATGAACATTATTTATTATTCGTCCTAATCAACTCTGGCTAACAGACTTCTGTGGAAGTTGACAGACTTGCAAACATATGTTTGCAATGTGGCAGCACAAACAAATGAATAGTTGGCAGTTAAACTAGCTTTGACTTAAATAACATCAAATGACAAACAATGGTCAGAAATTAAGCTATAATGAGCTTAATGAGCAAAAACCCAGACGTCATTCTGGAATTAGTCGATTCAGGATGATCAGGTCACATGAATTCATTTGTAAAATGTTGGCAAATAACTGAATAATTAGAAGAAAAAAAGGTTTGAAAACAATAGCTTCTTTAATAATCTAGCACACCTGCTTATTGACACACAGGAGGCCTGGCAGTAATGGTTTCGGTTAGGAAGACCCACCCAAACAGTGCATCTGACAAAACATCATGTAATGACAAGCAAAACCATTGATCTGTGGCAGTATGGCCATTGTGATGCTGAGAGAAAATACAATTTGTCCTGACCAGCATAACTAGGCTTCACTTGCAAATCATTGCCAAGACAAACCTATGCGACAGAACAGGATCTGACAATAATTCAGAAGTCAGAATCTCAATGTAGAGACCATGAACTGAGCAGATCACACCCATCACACTCCATCACTCTAAAGCTCGTCACCAAGTGCACAGTTGTCTTCAGTTTGATCCACAAATCAGAAAGCCTTTGCAGAGAAAATGTACATGGCAGCAAATCAAAATGTTTTGGCAACAATAATGAATTTTAAAAAGGGTCTTTATGGCACAAAATAAACCATGACTACTGGGATTTATTTGACACTATAATGCTTCTCAGTGGGACTTGTGTTGCTGATAGACACTCAGATGGGCTAATTACTTGGCTAATGAGTGACAACACCCTTCTGAAGCCCTGATCCTTGAGAGTCTAAAGTTCCCTCTCACTCTCCACCCCACTTCACTGTGGCACGTGCAATCTACTCTTACTGTACCTATCACTAGATCCACCTTTTTTGCTCTGCCTACAGAACTGTTCCGTTCTTCTTCCCTCACTACACACATTCCTCTCTAACTTTCATCTAATCAAATGTGATCCATTGGCAGTGATCCATCACCTCATCATTATTATTATTATTATTATTATTATTATTAAACAAGCTCCATCCTGACCCAGTGTGATGAGCGGAGAAAGCACAGTGAAACCAAAAATAAACGCGTCGAATATTAAAAAGAGGGAGACAGGAGTCCAGGCTGCCGGCCATGGATCTCTCTCTCTCACACACACACACACACACACACACGTCCCACAACTGAGCTCTAAACACTGTGTGGTGCACATCCCTGGGGTCCCAGAGATGAGGTCCCATTTGGAAACGGGAAAGCAGATGCTCTTGCTCCTCCTCCCAGCTCCCCTCCCAGAGAGGAGCTGTGCACCTGTGTGTGTCGGCCCTCTCCGTCTCTGACACAGCACCACAGCTCTAGCTCTGGGACTGTACTGTACACATGTACACACACACACACACACACACACACACACACACACAGAAGGTTAATTGGTCATACATTTTGAACAAGAGCTACCACGGTTGCCTTTTCTTTTTGCATAGGTTTAACACAGAAAACCAAATTAAGAGGTTTGCCACGAATATCAGTCTCAGTTTGCACATAGAAACAAAATAACTGAGAAGAAACTGTGACAACAGTAACAAGAAGAGAGAGAAAGAGAGAGAAAGAGAGAGAGAGAGAGAGAAAGAGCACAGACAGTGGATTCCCATCCAGAGGGGGCAAGAGGGAGGGGTGAGGGGGGTAAGGATCTTCTCAGCTGGAGCGGGGAGAATTGTCCCTCTCCTCTCCGTTTCCCCTGCTCCCCCAAGTGAGCTCTCCAGGCAGTGGCTGTTCATTGAGTGTCTTTGCCACTTTTTTTATTTTATTTTTATTTCACCCATCAAGTCCATTGAGTAGTTGAGAGCAGAGGCCCCTCTCCATGGATACACTGTGATTGTTGGCAGCCATGAGACGGACCCGTAGCCACCGAAAGGGAGCTGGAGATCCAAAGCAAGAACCAGACAAAACAAAACAGAAACAAAACCGCCACAAAAAGACATTTTTTTTTTCTGACATCAACAGTCCAGGACAG
Organism: Alosa sapidissima; assembly: GCF_018492685.1. Lineage (NCBI taxonomy): Eukaryota > Metazoa > Chordata > Actinopteri > Clupeiformes > Clupeidae > Alosa > Alosa sapidissima. The sequence continues at coordinate 17,645,960 of NC_055972.1, read as the reverse complement.
TGACATTCTCAACCCAGACCAGTATCGAGGGTTAAAGGTTTTTTGTGATTATAATTATTGCATCTCATATTGTAGGGGGGATGTAGGGAAGGTGAGGCAGTACACTTCAGACGAAAAAAGAGGTGGTCACTTTTCACTTTTTGTTTGTTTTCTTTTTTTTACATTTTTTTTGTTTTTTCGCTTCTTTAGCGTGGGTAATGGGGAATGAACAGTGGCCAGGAGAAGTTAGCTTTATATAACACAGACATGCACTCATTCTCTGTATAAATAGATTCACGTGGAAGAGGACACCGATTTGAAGAGGAAGCATGCAACATCTTGTAGTCCATCTTTTTCGAGGAAACAAAATGAAACCAAAAGAAAAAAAAAAAGTTAAAAAAAAAAACAAAAAAAAAACACTATCCTTGAACTCTGACACGACGCGAAACCCACTGCAAGGCAGATGGTCTGTGTTGGATAGGCATCAATGTCTTTTACGGTCCCTCACATAAGTCCCCGTATGGCTTTGTTCTCCTGTGGGAATGGTTCTATTGCCTTTGTTGTCATTATGGTCGAGCTAGGTGAGGCTGAGAGTGAGGGACCGTTTTCCATTTTGTCACTTTTTTCTGTTTTTCTTGATTTTTAGTCATGATGGTCCAAAAAAAAAATGGGACAATTCACGGATCAGAGGAGAGGGAAGGATGCACACCAGGACACAAAGTCAAGGGCAATCTGTGGGAGTGTTCACAGGAGCACAGAGTGAGAGTGAGAGAGAGAACTAGAGAAAGAGAGTGAGGGAGGGAGGGTGGGAAGAGGCTGCGTCTTGTAGAGGAGGCCTTAGGCTCTCCTTTTTCCTTTTCCCACAAAAGACGGGCGCCACGCTACACACACGCACACCTTCCACGCGCCTCACTTCCTGCTCAGTTTTTTGCTCCTGGCGGCATGTTTGGAGGTGGCCTCCAGGCAGGTGCGGATGCCGGCCAGGTGCAGCAGGGAGCCGGCCGCCTCCTTGAGCTCCTCGTCCAGCTCGGCTTTGGCCTCGCGCCGCGCCCGCTTGTTGGCCGGCGCCTTCAGCGAGGGCGGCGGAGGCGGAGACGAAGGCTGCCCGTGGGGGCCCCTCCGCTGCTCTGGGCTCTCGGGGTACGTGTCCGGCTCGGCGTCCGAGTCCTCATCGCTGTGGAAGCCCTCGCTCCCGGCGCGGCGGGGCTGCCGGTGGGCACGGCGGCCACCCTCGTCCAGGGAGGAGAGCGAGGAGGAGGAAGAGGAGGATGAGGCGGGAGAGGCGCAGCGCTGCACGGGAACGCTGCTGTAGTTGTGGTCCTGCTTAGGGTCGCTGCTCACCAGCACTGAGTCGGGACGTGACAGGTCCAGTGGACTGTCAGGACCACCTGAGACAGAGGGGTCAAAGAGAAAAGGAGGGAGAGAGGGAGAGAGAGAGAGAGAGAGAGAGAGACAGAGAGAGAGAGAGAGAGAGAGAGAACAAAGAGACAAGGCATCAGCGGTTGATTAGAAATCATCACACAAATGATCCTCAGTCATGAACTCTGTTGGGAACCCTGACATTCCCTCTGAATAAATCCATCATCTGTAACCGAATATGCCAGCCTGGCACCAGCTTCGGCTTCGCAGGGCGATGGTGCCAATCAATATATGCCATCAGCTGCAAGAGCTGTGTGCATGCCTGCTTTTGGCTCAGGATGTGGTCATCAACATGTGGCTCCATAACAGGGAGATTAAGCCTGATGAACACCTATGACTATGAGACCTATTAGCATGTGTCGTGCTTAATGAGGCCACTTGTGACGTGAAGGGGCTTTGACACCAGGACATACAGTTATGCTTAGAGGCATCTGCAGACACAGGCAGGTGTCTATACACTACTCACAAAATGTCAGGGATATTCGGCTTTCGGGTAAAATTTCAGGATGAACCTAAATCCACTATAACCTTTACAAGTGAACTTAATGTGACCTTCTCTAAACTTTTGAATGCGTATGTCCAACAGTTCAATGTTTCAGTACTTTCTGTACTGAAACATTACATTTCACCCAAAAGCCAGATATCCCTAACTTTTTGTGAGTAGTGTACACTACCAGTCAAAAGTTTGGAGACACTTAGAAATTTCCATTCCACTCCATTATAGACAGAATACCAGGCTGAGATCATTTGCATTGTTTTTTAATCAGGGCAGCAGTTTTCAGATTACATTATGTGCTTACATAATTGCAAAAGGGTTCTCGACTGTTGTAGAAAGAAATGGCTGATCTTTAATGCAATATTTACATTGCCCATGATCAGCAACCATTCGTCCAATGTTGCAAAGGCACATTCTGTTTACTAATCTGATATCATTTTAAAAGGCTAACTGAGAAAACATTGGAGAACCCTTTTACAATTATGTAAGCACATAATGTAATCTGAAAACTGCTGCCCTGAGTAAAAAAATTATGCAAATGATGTCAGCTGGTATTCTGTCTATAATGGAGTGGAATGGAAATTTCTAAGTGTCTCCAAACTTTTGACTGGTAGTAAATATAAAAACTCTTTGGCACCACACACACACATACACACAAACAGACAGGGACTCCCCAGTGTATCTGCAGTAACTCTGAAAAAAAAACTTGAGTGGATAAAGGGATGTGAAATGTTTAAAAAAAAAATAAACAAAAAAAACATGGGGCCATGCGTTTAATGCAGGCAAGGAGGTAGCAGAGTGTGAGGTGGCAAAGAGCGAGAGAGAGAGAGGAGAGGATGGCTTCTCTTACATCGGTCAGCATGGTGCCCGGGGGCCGAGTTTAAGAGCATCATGGCAGTGGCAGCATCAATGTCAGACTCTGGAAAAGGAGAGAACATGCATGGCGGTCAGGCTTCTACTCTGTGAGAGAAAAAATGTGTGTGTGTGTGTGTGTGTGTGTGTGTGTGTGTGTTGTCTTGCACATGTGGGAGACTGCGCACGCCTATCTTCTCACTTCAAGAATGTGTGTAAACACACACATATGTATACATTTGCACAGCTTCTTGGGTATGCATGCTTGACATAACTGATGTGTGTGAGTGCTTGTGCGTGTGTGTGTGCAAAGGGGGCAGGTTTTCTGAACTCCCATGCCACACTTCAAGGCACCTGAATTATTCATCGGCAACAAGACAAGAGTGGAGAGCAGAACACCACAGCCTCCGTAGTCAAGGTTACAGCAGAGGGGAGAAAGTAAGGGGGAGAGAGAGAGTGAGAGCGAGAGAGAGAAAAGAAAAAGAAAGAAAGAGAGAGTGAGAGTGACAAAGATGTGTAAGGATGGAGAACGCAACAGCGGGAAACGGAGACAGACAGCATTCCTCCCAGTGCTCTAAATTAAACATTAGCCCTGTACTGAACAAGACCAAAGAGGAACAGTGTCATGTGTATGGTATATGTATATATATGCAGGAACAGCGTCATGTGTATGGTATATGCAGGAACAGAGTCATGTGTATGGTATATATTTGCAGGAACAGCATCATGTGTATGGTATATATATATATGCAGGAACAGTCATGTGTATGGTATATATATGCAGGCGCAGCGTCATGTGTATGGTATATATACATGAGTGGTATGGCTGTGTACAGTGGCAAACATGACCTGCGATGCTGAAACATGAACCCACAGTGAACATACTGTAAGCACATACGACACAGCAAATGTGAACAATCATATGCACAGATCAACATAGCCCAACCCCCCCTCCCCCATCTCCAAACTGAGCGTACTGTTAGAATGTATGTGTGTGTGTGTGTGTGTGTGTGTGTGTGTGTGTGTGTGTGTGTGTGTGTGTGTGTGTGTGTGTGTGTGTGTGCTGCTCGTGACTGTATCGTCAGCTCGGTGTAAATGAGGCCACGTGCATTCGCTTCCAGAACGGGCACAGATGCACGGATCTACATGCTGTGTGTCTTAATTAGCAAACGCAAGCGGGAGCTTCGGCCCAACGCTCCCAAACACCTGAGCTAAGGAGAGAAGAAAAGAGGAGAGGAAAGAGGAGTGGAGATGAGAGAGAAGAGAGAGAAAAGAGAAAAAGAGAAGAGAGAAAAAGAGAGAGGGAGAGAACATTGAGAGGGAGAGGACAAAAAGGAAGAAAAAGAGGAGAGATGGTAGAGGAATGAAAGGACTGAAAGGAGAAGAAGGGAGACAGAGGTGAAGATGAAGGAGAGAAGGAGGGAGGGAGGAGAGACTCACCTTTGAGGGAGCAGCCCTGCAGGAGGAGGTGGCGCGGGGGCGAGGAGGCACTGTCAAAATAACACGCACGCACACACACACACACACATATGCACACACAGAGAGAGAAAGAGACAAAGAGAAAGAGTGAGCACTCGAGGGCAACAGAGGATAAGGATCAAAGCACACCAGCTTTGTTGTCAAGACAGTACCATGACATCTTTGGACCATTCCAGCCTGTTTGAACAAAAAAGTGTGTGTGTGTGTGTGTGTGTGTGTGTGCGTATTTACTCTGTGTGTGACTGTATTTGAAGTCGGTAAATTCATAAAGAAACAGGAATTCACACACATGAAGCTCTCAAGGCATTTATTTTCCAAGGTGTTTAACTAGCAGACCAGACCTTTTCCCTCATTCAAAAAACTAACACCCCGTCACACACGCACCTCTTGGGTTGTTCCTGTGTAAATAGGCATTAATAAGTATTATTGGATTGTGTGCATTTGACTTACCTGGGCGGGGAGGCGGGTGGTGTACAGAAGGCGTGTGCGGTAGGGAAGTGCTGCTTTTTCAAGGCCTGGATCAGGTTGGGCCGGTACTCTGGGTCAACACACCACAGAGAGCCCTTCCCGTTCACCTGAGGGAGCGAGTGTGCACACAGAGAGAGAGGGAGAGAGAGAGGGAGGAAGGGAGAGAGAGCAGACATAAGTATAAGTATATATATACACTCTTTTGATCCTGTGAGGGAAATTTGGTCTCTGCATTTATCCCAATCCGTGAATTAGTGAAACACACTCAGCACACAGTGAACACACAGTGAGGTGAAGCACACACTAATCCCGACGCAGTGAACTGCCTGCTACAACAGCGGGGTTGGGTGCCTTGCTCAAGGGCACTTCAGCCGGGGCTCGAACCGGCAAACCTCCGGTTACAGGTCCGGAGTGCTAACCAGTGGGCCACGGCTGCCCCATGACATGAGCGACACCATTTCCTTTTATAGTATTGCAAAGTATTGAAACTACATAAACATCCAAAATAATACTTTGTGAAAGTGAAGGTATTTTTTAGACAAATGTACATCACATGATTGCTATTTAATGACCTGCATAGATACACATATAGAAGGTGTTGTCAGGCAAACATACACATGTACATGTTTATGGTTTATGTGATGTGCATATCCAAACATAATTGATTCACTTCTACACACAGCATTTTTTCAACACAGAATTCCATTTCCCACCCTGACAAATAAAATCACCAAATCCCAAAAAGCCCTTTAGCGCATGCTCAACCATTCAAACGTCTCTCTCGTCACCCTGGCAGCTCAGTGCTGATGACAGCCGATAATGTCACCCTCTCAACTGCGAGGCAAAGGCATTGGCGGCAGGCTACAGCAAAAAAACCACAATCTTTACCCCCCCCCAAAGGTAGCGTGAATGTACAGGGGGCTCTCCTCTGCGCGCTGGTGGCTGCAGACGCTCAGAGCATACAAATGGAGGAGCACGAGCGGTGTGAACCTTATGGAGGGGGACTGCAGCCGCAGCCAAGTGACTCACCATGTGGTCACCTGAGCGGGCGAGACGTGGGTGAAAATCCAGCCACTGCCTGCATGCCTGCGGCGGATACTTAAAGGTTTGAGCGCCGAAATTAGAGGTGGGTGGTATACCAGGTATGCGTACGTTATAAACAATATGAATTTGAAAATATAAACAATATGAATATGAACAACATGAAGAATGGATTTTGATTATACGTGCAGGCATACCTGTGAATGCTGCAAGAAGATATTTTTGGAATGCAGAAGCAATTATGCTAATAGAAAACCGTGACCTACTACAGTACATGCTTAGCTACCTCTGTGCTGTTAAGAGTGGAGTAACAGCTGTCATGCAGTTGCCATAACTGTGCTTTCCCCATTCAAAGGCATTTATATTGAAATTTCAAGAAAAACAAATGCATCAATATTACTGAATCGATCATGAATGTTCCATGCTTCAAAATGATAGCGTGACATAAATGTTAATGAATAAATGAGCCGAGATGGACAGAGGTCACGCTTTATGTCCTCATCTCGGGATCAAAAGGCTCAGAGACTCATGCTTCTGCTCGATCCACTGTTTAGGCAGAGAAATAGCAGAGGGCTGGACAGCGGCCAAGCCTGCATCGGCTCTCTTGTGCATCTTAGGTGTGTTTCAGACACATGATGTATGACTGTGCTGGAACGGAAGAGAGTGGCCTCTGTTGCAAACGTATGGGGAATATATGCTGAGGCTCAGGAGGAGAAAAGGGCTTTGTGGTTGGAAACTGTGTTTTTTCAGAGGCGTGTGTGTGTGTGTGTGTCTGAGGGAGTGCACAGTGTTCTTATCATTTATCTCTCTGTGCTTTTCCAGTCCTGTCTGCAAGGAGTGGGAGGTTGAGGGAGGGAAACAGAAAGAAAGGGAGGGAGGGAGGGAGAGGGAGGATGAGATGAAGACAGAGAGGGAGGATGGATGGATGAGTGAAAAAGAAGACACATGAAGGGGATGAGACAAGGACCCACGCAAGGGAGATGGACAGAGATGCCACCGAATGAGAAAGGATTAAAGACAACTAGAGAGAGAGAGAGAGAGAGAGAGAGAGAGAGAGAGAGAGAGAGAGAGAGTGAGTGACTGAGAGAGGAATATAACCTTGACTCAGATTACCGGTCGACTCATAAACAGGAAGGAGGAAGCGTTGCCGCGGCAACCAAAACCAGGCAGTGTCATTTGAAACCCACAGCAGTGCTCGCTCGGCAGGCAGACGGATGGGGCTGGCTGGGATGGTGCGGTATAGCACAGCGCACGCCGCCCGCCACACAGTGAGGCTGCTACAGCGCTAGCCACCAACACCTCCTGGGCTGGAAAAAAAGCCGTCCCCCTGGCGGGTCTGTGTGCGGTGTGGTGCGGGCAGCCCCGCTGTGCTTCTTGGTGACTCAGTACCGGGCGCTGTGGCCGGGCCGAGTGCATTCACCAGCTCACAATTGGCCCACAAGCGCTCTGGTTTCAGTTGGTGCCTTCACAAAAAGACCTGCCTCTCTCCAAAAGCCCAGGGGGAGAGGAGAAGCATTGTGCTGCTGTCTGCTGTGCTACCACAAAACTGGTGCTCAAACGCCTTCGATGCTCCGGTCCAATAGCCACACTACTCCCCTGTTTACATGACTAGCCAACCCAGACCACACAGTATCTATCTCCCACCCATCCTACTGTCACTCAAAAGTCCACCGCTAAGCAAATTAATGGAGCCAAGACCCCCCACCCCCCACATTGACTCACTCACTATGATCAGGAATCAATGATCAATATTGATCAGTGAAGTTGGGGGTGATAAGTCACTGTTGTTTAATCACATTTCCAGAAGCTCTGGGCTAAAAAACAACTTGTTGTGTTCTCTGGGACTTTGAGCCATGAACTTTGACTTTGTACTTTACCCATGGAGCAACCTACAAAGTTCTCCCTAATTGTGAGAACTGGGCTGACGCAAAGCCACAGAGGTTAACCGTCTGTGGGTAGCGCTGCACATTCAGCTGGGGGAAGAGTGGGGCTGGTTTGTTTTTATTCTTTGGCCTTTTTAAAGGTTGACTTCACCATCAGCCACCTGCAGTCAACGAGTGTGTGTGCTACTGATCAACTGATCCGCTGCCTTCTCATTATTACAGTGCCAGTGCTGTGTGTGAGCGTGTGTATTTGTTTGTTTTTGTGTCAGTGAGTATGTGCACTGGTCAAATTGCATGGCACATGCAGCTGTCTGACAATTGTCTGCCTCTTGCATTACAACTACAACATTCAACTGTTTTGTGATGTCTGGACAGACAGTGGACAGTATTTTTTCACTTCAGTTTTTTTTTCACATGTTTTTTTCCTACTTGATGAATGATTAACTAGGCTACTCAATGGTGCTACTATATTGCCTGTTGCTTCTCATATAGAAGGAATTTGCAAACATTGATTCCTTTCATGTAAATAAATAGTTGTCGGCCATCCAGAGCAATTAGATATCGATATTAGCACCTTAAAAGTGCATATCTGTCGAGTTGACCCTTAGCCAGCGTGGCTGCTCAGAGAGAGGCTGCTCTTGCACGGTTGTGTTTGTGTTTCCTCTGAGAGCAGGAGGCTGTGCGACCTTGACCAGATTCCAGCCTTATCAGGAGGAGGGCCATTGAGGGGCCTACTGGCACTCACTGCCCCCACACTGGAACACAGTGACTAGTGGCACACACACACACACACATATTCTCTCTCTCACACACACACACACACCTAACAGACAACAAACACAGTATTAACCCTGGCAAACACACCAAGACAAACTGTATAGACACTAGTAAACAAACCACTACCACAGCACTGACATTTGGACACTAGCAAACATATCACAATCGCAGGGTTAATTTATGTAGTGGTGAACCCACCATAACCACACCACAGTACTAACATATGGACACAAACAAACACACCATAGCCACAGTGATAATTTATGTCCAGTGGCGAACACACTATAACCATAAGCGCTAACATATGAACACACATGTACAAAGTAGGGCTGCAACTAGCAATTATTTTCAGTCGGTTAATCTGTCGATTACCTTTTCTTTTCGTGACAGTGTGAAATAGATGCCACAAACTATTCATAGATAGATATTTGCAGCACTACATTCTAGTCATGTGAATGTTTGCATGCTATCCATTACAGGTGCACCAACATAGACCATGATGACCTCTAAAGACCTCAGCAGCAGCATGAGAGAATTCTGTACAGTCATTGCTGTGAGACTGTGTCACTATGTCACGCCCCTCTGCAACACTCAGACCCACTACGCTTACAGCAACAAATGAGTCATTCTCAAAGCAACACCTCTTACAATTCCTCCCAATAAAAAGGTCACCAAAAAAGAATAGGAGAAAAAAGCCTTCCCGTTGCATCGTAAGTGATTAAGTGGTTTAACACAAACCTCATCTACTAGAACACTAAACAAAGTACAGTTTGGCCGGCTATCTCACTGAATAAATATTAAAGGAGGGCTATTGTTTGTGGTATGTGGCAATCAATAGAGGTATTACACTAGGTAGAGTTTTAGAACAGGAATCGGATCACTAACATTCTGCTGTAGATTCTAAAAACATTTCTTTTTCTCTAGAACTCTTTGGCTTCAACTCACCTTCCCAAGATTCTTCTCCACTTTACGGAAGCACTTGTTGAGGGACAGGTTGTGGCGCACCGAGTTCTTCCAGCCAGTGGGGGCGCTGGAGAAATAGGGGAAGTGCTCAAGGATCCAGCCGTAGATGTCCTTGACGGGGAGCGACTTGCTGGGTGACTGCTCGATAGCCATGTAGATGAGCAGCGAGAACGAGAAGGGCGGCTTGGACTTCACCGAGTCCCGCTCCCCGCCCTGGCCTGCCCCTCCCAAGGACGACGAGGACGCCGACGCCAGCGGGCCGAGCGCAGGCTCGCCCTCGATGTCGAAGAGCGGGCTGCCGCCCCCTCCAGGTGCAGCTTCACCACCGGGCCCGCCCAGCGTGAAGTTCTGCAGAAGGTTCTCGTGGAGCCAGTTGAGGTTGGTCAGCTCCTCGTCGGCCGCTGCTTGGTCCAATCGCGTGGCCAGCGGGCTGGACGCGCCGCACTGGGCCTCGGGCAGGGTGCCCGCACCGCCCCACGGGGCCTGCCTCCCCGCACGCTCCTCCGCCACCACCCCAGGGCTCTCGGCTTTCTTATCCGGAGACATCCCGATGATTGGACCCATTAAACCAAGACGGTCTACAGGAGCACAGGAAAGCAAAGAAAAGAATTAATGACAGTGACAACTTGAAGAAATGGGAGCAAACAACTGCACAGCAAGGTATTTTGTTCTTAAGACACTGAAAACATGATTTGCATTGGACTAACTAAGGTAACTGATTAGGGAGCGACACTCCTGTTATGACTTGGTATCAGTGACATCCGATTCTGCCCCCCTGTTCTTTTGCCTCCCCCCCTCCCCCTTCAGCATCTAGGAAGCATCTGATGAAGAGCCTCCTCTCTCCACTCCTCCCTTCTCCCCTCCTTCTGGTGCTCCAGTCTGAAGCAGACGGCTCTCTTTGAGGAGTCCTGCTCGAGTGGCCCGGGATGACTCTCTCGTGCGCTCGTGCGGCCTCTCATCGCCGCCTACCTCGTTTCTCGAGTCTCCGCGCAGCTGCTCGTTAGCCTCTGACGAGCATGAAACGAGCCGCTGTAACTGAGAGGCCGTAACCAAGAGGAGAGGGGTGGGTGGGTGGGTGGGTGAGGTGAGAGATGGAGAGGGGGGGGATGCTTCACATTAATGGAGGGGTTTCCAGAGACAAGCCTCGTGCTCTCCCTTTCTCCGTCTCCACTGTACGAGTAGGAGAGGTCAGCCAGCTGCCTCTGGGTGAGGAAAAGAAAAAGGCCTCCTCAGCACAGAAACCAAAGGATCAGAAGACAGCCAGTGAGAAGATGGGATTTCAAAAACAAATGCAGGCCAGCTGACGCGGTTCCCGTCTAGGTGTGAAATGAATGAGGCTAAATAAGAGGAGTGCTTCACAGTCTGAATGCTGCCGGCAGCCTTGGCTAATTTTAAGCCATTAAGTCATTACAGACAAAAGGGGGGCCCCATTCATAGAGGGGTATTCTGTAGAAAATCACTGGCATTCCTCAGCACTGTACTTCAGAAAAGTCAAAATAATGATGTAGCACTTGAGTTTGCACGAAGCCAACCAAGTCATGCTGTTGCTTGTGTTCTCACATGGCATAAGAAATAAAAAGAATAAGTGAGAGTGACTGAGAAAAAAATGGTGAAATAGGGTAGGAAGAAAGTGATAGAGAGAGATAGAGAGGGGGAGAGATGAATGGATGAATAGAGAGAAATAGAGAGCTGTTGGTCAAATGAACCGGCAGTACAGTGTGATGCCCCTCCTGTCTGCTCACACCAAGCTGTAATCTATGCCCTGCATGTCACCATGACAACCATGCTGTCACTTCAATTAAGGGGGGGAAGCAGAGAGACAGAGAGGGAAAAAAAGCGAGAGAGCGCGAGAGAGAGAGAGCGAACCACAAACAGACACTCAGTGACAGACAGCAGCGAGTGAGCTAAGGGGTCCTCCACCCTGCCCTCATTCTGACTATCAGCATCCACACCTCCCTGAATGCTCACCCAGCCAGCCAAGCGGGCAGGCCACCCCCTCACTGGCACACCCAGCATGGGCACCAGACGTCCCTGTCTGGGCTGGATTTGGGGGAGGGGAGGGGGGGGGGGGGGGCACACATTTTGAACCTCGGAAGGCTTTTTTCACTGGCTTTTCAATGCATAAGTGGGTCATGCTAAGGACGTAACCTACTGCATGCTAGAGGGAACAAGAGGGAGAGGGAAAGAAAAAGACAGACGAGGGACACAGAGAGAAAAAAAAAACGAGAGGGGTGCAGGAAAAAAATGGATGAGACCAAGAGAGAGAGAGAGAGGGGTACACCAGGTCTCCCACCACCGTCTCCTGGTTCCCAGCCAACGTCCCGACTGAGAGTCTTAAACCACTGGAGGGAAAGGCAGAGCTCTGGAGAGGGTCTGCAGCCCTGACTACATACACTCAGGCAGACACTAGATATACTCAGACAGGGAGCAGGAAGGGCCTGAGGCTTCCAGGACGGCTGGCCCCGGGGGATAGAGGGAAGAGTGTCTGCCTTTAAAGGAAGGAGTGCCCATTGAAATCAATGCAATGAGGCCTGAGAGAGGCAGAGGAAGGGTGAGAGAGAGTAAGAGAAAGAGAGAGGGAGCGAGAGATGGTAAGTGCAAGAAGTGAGAGGAGCCATGGAAACAGTATTTTAATAAATAAGTCGTCCTGAGCCTACGATGAATCACAACTCTCAGAAAAAAGGAGCGATCAGACATGTCAGGCGGCAACAGAACTGCCCGATTTCGTTAAAGCGATGCTTCACCAAGAGCTTCCCTCAGACATGGAAGAAAAAAATACTCACACTCTCTCTCACACACACACACACACACACAAGAGAACAACCCACAGTCAATCTCTCTCTACAGGGGTAGACATGGCTGCAGCTTGGCTCCAGCGCAGAGAAAGAGACATCACCCGTCTCCACAGAGCTCCTTCATCAGCAGCGCGTTTCGGTAGAGTGGCGTTTCGGTAGAGTGGCGCGCTCCATGTCAAAATGTGACAACAAATGACTAACTGGTGAGACGCGTGCGTTCAAGTTTACAAGCATGACTAAGTGTCTGACTTTATTAGAGCAGCATATTCTCATCAGGCTGGCAAGAATAGGAGATAGTGAAAGAGTGTCATAGAATCTTAAACTCAACACACATACACAAACACGTGTACCCCCCCCCCCCCCCCCAACACACACGCGCGCGCGCACACACACACACACACACACACACACACACACACACAAATGCACAAATGAGCGATATGAGCGCCGCCTCCCAGTGTATCCAACAGCTGCTAAGCAACCAGCGCGGGGTATATTAATCCCGATTAGCGACATAAAACCCCCCTCACCTTGGCTCATCCACACAGGCCCTGACATATTAACACGTGTCGAGCCAGGGGTAGAACAGAGCTTTCTGCCCATTTAAAACACACACACACACACACACACACACACACACACCTTCTTGGCATTTGAATAGGCACGAGATGAAGAGGGGTGGGAGAGACGGAGCCGCCACCCGGGCCGTCTGCGAAGCGGCAAAGTGCTTTTTACGCGATTACCGCCAGTCAATTATCAGCTTTGTTATGATTATCGTCATTATCATCGCTCTTATCAAAAGGCATCAAAGTGGGTGCCGCCGCCACCCGACAGGCACACCATAATGGGCCACTTGTGACAGAGAGCAAAAGAGTGGTAGTGGGGGTTTGGGTAGGGGAGAGCAGTGAGCTGATGAAGGAGACGAGGAGCGTCTCTGTCTGTTGAGAGCCTGGGAACGAACACACACACACACACACACACACACACACACGGCTGCATCTGGCACCCCTTGCTTGCGTGTGGGAAAACAAAGAACTGGGGAAATGAAATGACGACCCTTTTTAGCTCGGCTCCTCTTCAGCAACAGGTTCAAGCGCATGTGACAAAAAACAACAATGTGCCCACATGCTTTAATTGTCTCATTTAAGACATTAGAACTCATTACTGGGTGGTCAATTAATCAGTGACAGGATCTACTTATGAGCTGAGCCATCATATCCAATAACACACACAGAGAGAAATTCACAATGAGAGATAGAGGCAGACCGACAGATAAAAAGAGCGTGTGAGAGAAAGAGTGACAGTCAGTGTGAGAGTGAGAGAGGACAATAGTGAGGAAAGAAAGACAGAGAGACAATGACAGATACAGACAGAGAGATGAGACAGGAACTGACAGACTGAAAATAAAAGTGGTGGAAAAGTAACCTCTGACACAACATCCAGGAGACTACAGGAAGAAAAAGCATGTATAATATAGTCAGAGAGAGAGAGAGAGAGAGAGAGAGAGAGAGAGAGAGAGAGAGAGAGAGAGGATAGAGGGAGAGAGAGAGAGAGAGAGAGGAGATAAAGAGAGAGAGAGGAGATAAAGAGAGAGAGGAGATAAAGAGATAGAGAGAGAGCGGAGATGAGGAGATAAAGAGAGAGAGAGAGAGAGAGAGAGAGAGAGGAGATAAAGAGATAGAGAGAGAGAGGAGATAAAGAGAGAGCAGAGATGAGGAGATAGAGAGAGAGAGAGAGAGACACAGACAGAGACATGCAGACAACGCACAGCGCAGCCTACAGAAAGTTATCCAACCCTCACAAGGTTATCATAACAGGGGCGTTGGACTGGATGCGCGGCGACCCCGGCTCCCCACAGAGCGGGTGTGATTCCAGTCTGCTGCAGAGAGAGCAGATAATGGAGTGAGATCAATACTGTCTAGAAGTGCTGAGGCTAGCGATACGCAGCGTAGCTCGTCCGCCCCAACAGCAGCCCTGACCTAACACAATACACAAGGACAGAGAGAGACAGTGACAGAGAGGGGGAGAGAGAGAGAGAAAGAGAGAGAGAGAGAGAGAGAGAGAGAAAGCGAAGGAACGCGCCAGGACTACGCTAACGGAACAAAACCGCTAAACTTTAAAAACTTTGAACAAGTTTAACAAGTTTAAATAACACTCACTTTTGGAAACGGTAACCACACTTTTTAGTCATAACCCTTACGCACACACGCGGAAATTCACAAGATAAACACACCAAGTGAGCTGAAGTGACGTCTTGCTCTGCAACGACATGCCTTTCTCCCCAATCAACACAGACTGCCTAAAAAAATTAAAAAAAAACACTCCCCCTGCAACAGAGAAACAATGACTACTACTCACATTCCAGTGTGATATCTTTATCATCTCAGCAGTGGACTACGCAGGCTTTGTGTCTGGAGCTGTTTAACTTTGGCCCAGATCAACAGGGTGGTGTGTGGTGGTTTCACGTTGACCCGCAAGGTCAGATTCTGCGTGCTCTTCTCCTCTCGACTGGTTATGTAAACGTCACACCGAGGAGGCTCAGATACGCACTCATGGGTCGCCTGATACTGACACGAAGAGAAGGTTACTCCCCATCCTACCCCCACCCCCCATGTCACAGTTAGGGACTGAATATAGCAACCACCCAACTACCACCCCAACCCACGCATACAAACCACCACCCCAAGGCCAAACTTGTGCGTGTTCAACCCTAGATAAACAAGCCTGGTGATTTCGAAGAACTCCAGTGCAGGCCTGCTGCTGAGGCACCCAGCGCTGTGTGTCAGCTGGGTCTATGCACCGGATGAGGACTGCAGGTGGTCATGTGACTCACCAGGAGGGCCACCACAAACCCCCCCACCCACCCCCATCCCCATAAACACACACGCACACCGCCACCACCACATGCTAAATGGGACAACTGGGGGCTCTGATCAACAACACCAAACACATGGACAGAAAGGTCGAGCGACAGTCTGTGACAAAACTATTTGGAGCCTCATTATTCATGACACCAGACACATAATCAACAGAGAGCCTTTGCTTTTTTCCTCACCCCTCACATTTATCTAATGGCAGCCTCTTGACTTAGCCGGCACTAAAATAGCCCTCCTGCTTGCATTGAGGAATGGGCCTTCTCTGCATCTGCAGCATGGGTAGAACAGGCCAGCCAGCAAGCTGACATGACATTCAGGCCCAGTACGCTCCCCCTTCGCTCAGCCCAGATAAAGAAAAAAAAGAAAAAAAAGAGCTGTTGTTTTAATTTTTATCTCACTGCACAATATGGTGGTGAGGGTGTTCCAGAGAGGCTGAAAAACAAGAGGAAACGTCAACCATATCTTTGAGGAAGTTCAATACACCCCCCCCCGTGAGTGTTTGTTTTGTCTTCCACCCCCCCCCCCCCCCTTTCAAACAAGTAAACCTCCCCTCTAAGCACCTCATGGAGACTGACCGAGCGTGTTGGCCTGCGTACTGATCCAGGGGAGGACCTGCCCCCTCAAACAGGGCTCCATTTACTCTGAGGGGGGGATTTTCTGGTAATTCTTCCTAAAAGCACTACAGCTTCTCTCTGGACGAGTCCACTGGCCGCATTCCAGACTCGGCTAATACATGGGGCAACAACGAATGGACTCTGAAACGCTCACACAAGTCCCACTTAGCCATAGACCCTGCAATTTACTCCTGAAAAGAGAACAAATGCAATCCAAATACTTCTATGTCACTTAAACGTGATACGTTACCACACACAACATGTTTATGCATCCTGAGAGATGATGAAAGTCATCTTGGAGCGAGATCACAGCTGAGAATAGAGGGTTCCAGGCACTGAGGTCAGGAATGTGGAGAGATTCAGGCGGGCTGCGTGCCTCGGAGCGGTGTGCTTCTGGGACACAAGCAGCTCTCCAGCAGAGGCAGAACGGGTGCCGCTTACACACACAGCAAGAGCACTGAAAAGCTGTCAACACACACATGGCGCGCGCACGCGCCTGTACGCACACACTAGAAGAAGCTGTGCTCAACACACGTACACATGTGAAGAGAAGGTTAAAAAAGTAGGTCCTCTGAGCTGTGAAACCACCAACTTTCCCCCACTGTGGAGCACGCCCCGAGCCTAGTAATCAGAGTGTGACACACCGACGACGCACCTGCTCGATCCTCCCCGCTCTCATCTTCTGACTAAAACATGTGTCACACAGGCAAGTGTTGCATCCTGCTATGCCCCAAACTGATGCATTTTAATATTAGAGGGATTCCGATAACATATAGACCCTTTCAACAATAAAAACAAAAACAATGCTTGAACGTTCTATTTGGGCCCCAATCTACTTCCTCTGCATTAAGATAACATATGGAATGTTAAAAAGGAAGCCTTGTGGGGCCAACTATGATGCTGATAATGGAACTCTTGAAAGGGTCCATAGTCCCAGCGGCCTCTCCTTTTAGAGCTCAGGATTTAGGGATTAAGGGCAGAATTCAATACAGGCGCAGTACGTCTCAAAACATGTCGCTGAAAAACAACAGCCTTTCGAATCCCATCAAAGTTGTTTAACCGACTGCCTCGGAGTCAGCTGTGGCCAAGCACGAGATGCGTGTGTGAGTGTGATGTTTTCATTTCTGAAAATGCCACTGTCTGAATGGCTTCCAATCTGATTCTTTCAGTTTCCTCCAGTCTTTCTATTCAAATAAAGATAAATTAAATTGAACAAACCTTCCACAATATATATATATAATATAATATAACATTATACACTATAACTAAAAGATTGAGTCTGCTCAGCAAAACTATCCAATATCTTTTCTTATTTTATGAAAAAATATAATATCTGTGGTAGCATGTTTACCCCAAAGCCACACCTGAGTTTGTCTATTGGACCTCAAACAGAATACCTACGTAACTGCACAACTGAAGTCAACAGGATGAAAAAAATGTGGCAATTGAACAAATTGCTTGTTTTAGTAGTTGATTGTTGTCCATCACATCTTCCCCCTGGTGGTTACATCTAATTTTCTGTGGGATGTGGGGGGGGGGGGGGGGGGGGGATCTCCACCACCACCATATCCCGACCATTCCCCTCCTGACCTGCATCACCCACGCTAGGCAAGTGAGGCAGTCCGCTGTCACACTGCCATCTCAATTAAACAAGGCCCGTTCACTCGGCCAAGCGCGGTCCAAACAAAGAGCCATTGTTGCCTGTGACATAAGGCGCAGTCTAGGTCCTCTCCCTCGCGCTTTCTCCCTCTCTTTCAATCAAGCCAACGGTCACATTAGCATTGCTTACAATGGGAGAGAGTGAGAGCGCTGGCTGCTAGCACACATCTTAAATCCTCTCGGCCATGCTCAGACAGGGGGACGGATGCGCACAGAAAAGGGAGGGAAACTGAGGGAGAAGGGATGGGAGGGGTCCAGGGCAGAGTTGTGACAGGCTGCAAGAGGCTCAATGCACAGGGACTGTGACCAATTCGGAGATGCAAAACACACACTATGAAGTCGCCTCACGGGCGCCACCAAACAAGCTGACCCTCCTCGCGCTCGCCATACAAACGACCCATGTGACTGGGAAAAACACTGATAAACTAAACACAGACAAGCGCAAGCACACAAGCACACAAGCACACACACACACACACACACACAGACACACACACACACACACACCAAAGACCACTCAGAGGAAAACAAACTGCCCCCATAATCAATGAGGAATCGCTAACGCAGTGAACTTTCACTGTGATGATGAAGAGCAATTTTTAACAAAAAAATATCAGATCCAAAATGACATGTGCTCTTTAGCAGGAAGCAGGGTGAGGTTTTGGGGGGGGGGGGCTAGAGCAGTGCAAAATTTGCAACCCAAATTCAGAGCACAGCCACCTATATTGAATTACAGCACGCTGATGTCACGTAACCAAGACAACTAAAGCGTTGCAAGCTCATGGGGATGTCCCTCCCCCTGGTCCGTTGGCTCTGGGCAAAAAAATATATAATGGGGATGAGGGGAGGGGTGCGGGCTAGACGATGAAAAATGTGTGCAGCTGCAGTCATTAAGAGCAGTCACCTCGCAACAAAGGCCAGATAATATCAGCAGATGAGCGCTGGGGCCTTGATGGAGGCTGAACAGAGGCTGCAGTTTAGGCTCAGAGTGGTCACCAGAGAAACCTGACATGGACGTCAGGAGACACCGCTTGCACTACGCCCACCCCTATCTTGAACACACAGTAGACGAGTAACCACTGTGGTTCTTCAAATAAAGCACCACAACTATTTTCTAAAAAATAATTTCTTCATTTTTTCCACTTTCTTTATAAAAAACGATCCAATTTTCCCCCAATAACATGGTAGAGACAGGTTTCTTTGTTCAAATTATGCAGTGGCACCTCAGTGATGAAAACAGACTTCAAAAGAACGATCCCCAATCCAGTGGCTCGACTGTCTGTCAAAACCTAGACACAGGTGCGTCTGCAGAAATGTGCTGGCTTTGTTGCATCCCTCCACAAACACTTCTCAGATTAACAGATTTTTTAAAATGTGGGAACAAATAAACAAAAACAGGTAGCCATACAGCATAGGTTATGCAAATTAAACTACAACAACAAAACATGTTTCTCATGAGGTAAACAATAGTCTTCCCGTCAAAACATTTTGTCACGTAAAGACATAAATGACAACCCATCGTCAGAAATTCAATAAAGGTCAAAATAATGTTTCCATTCTTTCTCCTGAAAGGAGACATTCATCTATGCATCCATAGGTAAACAAGGTATAGCCTGAGAACATTACATCTTGGGGCAATGTGACGACTGACTGAGGCAGGAGGAAAAAATCTCTCTCCAAGATTTCCCGTTAACTAAATCAAGCAAAGAGGGGTTAGAGAGGTCAGTGCTGCCACTTCACCTGGAGTGAAACGGGAGGCTTTTCTCCCTCCTCCTGCAGGCTCATCTCATTTTTCAATGCCAACAACACAAAAAGGGCTGCAAACCAGCAGCCTCCCCCAGCAGTACCAGTCACTAACTCCCCCCCCAAAAAATCACTCCACATTCTGACCAGTGGACACTTCCCCATGCTGCCCCAAAGTGCTAATTGCTTTTAAAGGGCACTGATCCTCCCCACTGCTTTGAAAGGGGACAGAATGAAGAGAGGCCTTGCAATCTCGAGTCACTGAGTGGCCAGGTTCTCAAGCAAGTAGCTTTCCCAACCAACCACTTCAGCGAGAGAGAGAGAGAGGCTAAGCAGGCATGCTGTAGCGACCTTCAAATGATGAGGTGGTCTTTCAAGGGTGCACTGAGGCACCCAGATGTGGATGGCCACAGGCTTTCGACCTGCGGGTCTTGCAACCAACCCCCTTAACTCAACCACCCCCCATTCCAGAAATTGCACGACTCACCATATTGCATGTGAGGCAAAAGCCTAGTGCAATTAACGCTCCTATGCTGGTTACCCAATTAACCTTGCTCTCTCAAGCTCTGGTGGAAGTGACCCCTTTTGCTTATGACAGCTTTTTTCCCCGTCTTCAGATGTTGTAAAGGTCTAAAGGTCTGTGGCAATGAAAAGCGTGTGGCTGTAAACAATGTTTTGCAGGGGGCAATTCCCATGACTCAACCCCTGATAAGGGTGAATCTTGAGTTAAGGAATGATCTCAAATAATTACCCCGACGGCATCATAGCATTTGCATGTGAATATAATATGTGCATCAGTGCATGCGTGCACGTGCACACTCTCGTACACACATACACACACAGAAAGCCCAGCAGATGGTTTGAAGACTTCACACAACACACAAACACAGGGACTGCCCAGGGCCTGAATTTCTGGCAGTAAAAAGGACGACAGGTTGATCATTTGGGTTTCTCCTCTTTTATCTTTGCTCTCCTCTGTTTGCCGTTTATCTGGAGCAGAGTTGTCAGCAAACAACATCTGTTGAATGAAACAGGATAACTGGGGCCATCTCTTCTGCCATTAGCCTCACCCCCATCCTGCTCCACCTCTGTCAAACCAACTAGACAACGGAATGACAAAGAGGCAGTTTCATTCAAACGTTGCTTAGTATCTAGGGCAATCCTGTAAATCCATTCCATAAGGACTAGCCTACTATTTCCTCTGTTTCCCCCAGTGAACCCAGCCATTAACCTTTTGGACTTTCATACATTCATACATCAGTTATATCAGAAAACCTTTCAGGGTTGGCAGTGGTTGGGGTGGGAGTGGTGAATTAAACTTAACTGAACAAACACACAGTGGCAATGATACAAAAAAGAAGAAACTAATTGTAATATTGCGGTGTTATGATGACGTGTCATACACCTAAATTCCACATATTAACATTGTAATCATTGACATTTCTCAAATGCATTCTGTATGGTAATTAATAGTAACTGACAAAACAGGATGCCAATGTCTTAACAGATTTCATAACAGATAGAACTGGGGCCTACTGATCAAGTAGTTCTATGGCCAGTTAGCTCTAAATCTGTGGCGATTGCATTGGTAACTTTAGCGAAAACCTGCGTTAGATCGATGCCTTTCTGTGCGTTAGTTGAAAGTTATCAGAGTGACAGATTGCTTCAGGTCAAGGGTCATCTGCCTAAACCAGGGAGGGAAAAATCAGCTGCTACAGTGACTGCAATGACTTAGTTGAGAGATACAGAGCATTCTCTTCATCAAGAATGTTTAAAAAAAACTACCACCATTATAGACAGTTTCAACCTGCATTAAATTAAATGCTTCGAAAATAACAACTAATCATAAATTAAGTTAATTCATAAATGATGAGCAGGGTTCGCTAGACCTAGTGCATGCAAGCCTGAGTTTAGATGTCGATAAACTGTGTAGCCTACAACACAGGCACTCCATGAAAATTAGGTAGCGCATCAAATTGGTACTTTTTTGGAAGCGAACCAAAATCCCTGACATTTTCTTTTGAGAAACTACTCCAAACACTTGATTTTCTCTAAGGAGAAAGAACCATACTTTAAAATCACCATAGCAAGGGCATCGTCAAAGTTGTTATGACCGAATGCCGTGGTTAACAACAACACGTCCACAACAGCCACATCATACGAACAAATCAGTCATATAAATTCGCATTTCTACCCGACCACATAGGCTACTAGCTATAAAGTTGCCCCAGTTTGGCTCCAGTGATCAGCTGAGCTGGTTACATTGTCAGTTTTATAACACCAGATGCACCACACATCTGTCGGGCTTGGATTAGACGAGAAGACATTTCAAACAGTTAGACAGGCGCTATACAAGATGAACAATTTGAAAGACGACATAAAGTCCAAGTATGCAAGTTGCGGTTGGATGTTCCATATTTTATATATGTATATGTCCATTACTTGATAAGCCTTGATATATGGGTGTGCAGGACCAATGATTATAGAAAAGCCTAACGTTATTTATTTCACTTGAAACAGTTTTACAGCACGCTGCGCTTGGCGAGCCAGTTACGCGTTGGGTAGGTAGGATATGCTAAAAAATCTGAAACACGAAATGTGGTGAAGCAGTAACATTACTGTCTGTTCCAAGTGCAAAGAATAACGTATGCCACACGAACACTCAAATGAGTCAACGCTTTCGTGCTTTCCGCCACCACTACTGACCACAAAAGAAGTTTTCCTTCGCTAGCAGCACCACAGCTAACTAGCTACGACCGACGAACCACATGGACACTTCGGGAAAGTGGTTTATTTTCACTTGTTTGTTATTCAAACGTTAAACAATGGATACTCAACTACATTGCCTATGTGTTACTATAGATAAATCTTTAAATGTAACCCCAGGTCACTGTCTTGAATAAAAGAAATGTAGGAAATGTCCGTCCGGGCTACCATGCTTGCTACAACGACAGAACTGGTTGCGTTATTATGAGTCACTTTTCCCCTTAGCACTAACAGTTATCGTACAACTAAAATAAATTGTGTTTGGTTTACCGACTTCAAAACTCTATTAAAAACAATGGTTTATGTACTTACATTCATACACGCTGTCCCTGTGAAGCAATGTAATTCAGGTTGTGTACTTAGTGTGCTCTCGTTTAGATGCCTGTCTGCTTGGACTGAATCAGAGAGCAGCAGCTGCTTCCTCCATCCGCGCGGCGAACAGATCACGCCGCTCGAGCCGCACGGCAACGCTACCAAACCCTGCGCCGTCGCCAAGGCAACAGACCTACTTCAGCCAATCAAACCCCCTCCCTTCTGACATCCCCCTGGCAACTGCCGCAGCACAGCACAACTACTGGTGAAATGTTCACTGCACGCCATTACGGCTCAATTATACATTTCTCCCGTGATAGTGTTTCAGTTGTTTTAGAAATGTAAAATAACAATTCATTAAGCAAATGTGGATTGCCCTATGCATTGCAAATGCATTAAAGTGGAGGCGATGATAGACTGAATAGTATGTCTGCATTGGCTAATTTGGGATTTAGCCAGATAAAATAATGTAATAAGCAATATCAGATTGATGACAATCACTGGGTTTTTGTTCCACGTTTGCTGGGGAATCCATTTAGGGTAACCACAGCCAAGGCCTACGTGTGACGTCAAACGCGTTTAATCCAAGCATTTCCATTTCTCCCTTATGTAATCTTACTGCTGAAAATGGGTAAACCCAGTTTTGAAGCCTTATGTCAGACCCCCTGGACTCACTGTCTTTCGAAACAAAGCCATTGATGAGTAAAAGGAAAACAAATACTATTTTAAAGCAAAATAAGAAAGAAAGAAATAGTAAACACGCACAAAAAATCTTCCATTGTTGTCATTATTGACTGAGGCAGATATCTTTCTATTTTACACATTCTTGCGTATGTTGGCCTTACTGGTGTGGAGCATCTGTGATTTCACACTAAACTGTCACTTCAACAGCAGAGTGATATGTGACTCTGTAGCCTACATAGCTTACCCAGCTGTCCAGTGGAGTCAAAAACCTCACAGCCTATAGTAATCCAACATAATTTACCTCCTGATTTCTCCTCATTTTTTCTGAATGATCTAATTTTTGAAGTTTTCACCCATTCTCTTAAAGTCAGCAGCAAATTAAATGCCATGACATTTAGCCTAGGCTGGCACTTTGTTGTGTGTTTCTCAGTTTGCACACACCCTGTTTTACCAGAAGTTACATTTTGTTGTTGAACAGGTTAAACAGGGTCTGGACAGTGCCTAAGCAGAGATGACTTCAGTAAATGAAGCTTAGAAGAATTTCTCAGGAGGCCTGCAGGTGCTTTTGTTTGCACATACCAGTATGTGTGACATCTTATGTGTCCAGGTTTAGGCCATGTCTGTATGTAATGTAAAATCTCACTAAGATCTATTTGTGTGTGAATGCTTGTCAATAGGAACATGTGTCTATACTTGTGATAAATGTATTGATATTTGATGTAATTAATAAAAAATAAAAAAAACCTTGCTCCATGGCATTTATCTCTTCTGTTCAATTTGCTTAATGCCTCCACAATGTTATTGCGGTACCTGGCAAGATAGCACCATACTGTGTAGGGCACTTCCATTGTCACTCTCCGGATCATTCCATCAGAGAGATGAAACTGCAGCGCCAGCAGATAAGGGAGAAGGACAAGACACAGTGATCGCCGTGGCAACAGTGGTTAAGGTGTCATCAGAAAGAAAGGCATTGCCTCTGTACCTGCCTTCTTCAATGCAGCCCTATTCAGACCAAAACAGGAATTCAGGTGAACAAGTGGTCAATAAAGATATGGTCCATATGTTTTGTGACTGTGAGAACAGAGACATGTACAGAGAAACCTTTTTGTGTTTAATAACACAAATGGAAATAGAACAGACTGTAAATGCATAGTGCAGTGAAATAGATGGCATAAATGAACAGAACCTTTAAACAAATGTCCAATTACAATTGGATAGGCTATTGTATATTACAGGTGTCCGCAGTGAGTTGGAATAGAGAGGTTTCAAATCAAATAGACCTGCAAACGGAGTGAATGAATGAACAAATGAATGAATGAATGAATGAATGAATGAATGAATGAAGATATTGACTGCCAGGAGAGCCCATCTTTTCTTGAGGAGCAGTTCCTCTTTTCTATGGGCCAGCTCGTGAGCAGATCAGTGTGTGTGTGTGTGTGTGTGTGGAGTGGGCGGGCTGTGGTGGTGCTGTGGTCAGGTGCCCCTGCTGCTTTAATGGTCCATAAATCAGAGCTGGACTGGCTGCGCTGACGCCACCCCACTGAGACCCTCTGATGCGGAAAATGAATCAGGCTGTTTTAACGGGAGCGCCAGCACCGGGGATCGCACACACAAACACACACACACACACACACACACACACACACACACACACACACACACACCTCTGTCCGGGCTCGATAGATAAGACTCACATCCACAGACGGCACACACACACACACACACACACACACGCACACACGCTGCACTTCAAGCTTGTAAAACACTTCATTACTGACAAGTTGTGTTTGTTCGCTCGCCCTCATTATCGTTTGCCTATTGGCTCTGCTAGCCTTCTTGGAGTGAGAACACAGGCACTGCTACCCTCCCTCCATACACACACATACACACACAAACACACACTCTCTCTCTCTCTCTCTCTCTTCCCCGCAAACACACTCACTCACTCACAAACACATACATCAATGACACCCTTCTTTTAACTACTAAGTCACTTTGTCCAGTGGTTTCAAACTAATGACTCAAAACAACCTTTTAATGTAGTTGTAAGATGAAAACAATAATTTAGAAAACCAGCATTCCTCCCCACAGACAATGTGTATTTATCCAACACTCTGTGGTAATTATGTACAATGCAATGAGTTTTTTCTGTCATGCCAATTCTGTCTTTTTCTTGCATTCTTTAATCATAAGAAAGGTCCATTTAATCCCTCTATGCAGGGGTGTAACTGAGATCCCAACAGGGAGTGATTGTGAAAGTGATTGCATTTCAAGATTGTCTGGCCTCGGTTAGGATGATGTTTCTGTGTGTGTGTGTGTGTGTGTGTGTGTGTGTGTGTGTTGTCTGCATGATGCATGTATTCCCCTGCCACTCACATGCACTCATCCACACATTCTGACATTACCCCTTGCCTGTCCATCCATCTTTTTGGACAGGTGAGGGTTATATTGCTCATCAGCTGTCTTCAGCATCTTCTGAGTCAGAGCTACTCTGTCGAATGGCCATTGTGTGTGCTTTGGGAAAACTGGATAAGACACAAAGCCCTACATCCATCCAGGCATTTAAATTCATGTATTTTATTATTATTAATATTATTTATTTAGCAAAATTGGATATACAGTAAGGAAATGAGATATTCTCACTTCAAGGTTTCTGTTTTGGTCAAAGTATGATATACATCTACTGAAGGTTTTATACACAAAGGTGCTCTAATTTTATTTAGTGTGCCCTTGGAATCACAAATAGTTTTATAGAGTAGTGTGCACTGAAATTGAAAGCACAGCTCTGATGTGTTATAAGCTGCCAGGTACACACCCACCACTCCTCACTTCTCCAGCGGTTGGGTCCATTTTCTTTTTTTTTATGTAATTATATTTATTTGATTTCATACATGTAACAGAAATTGCTTATACCAGTACAGACATATTAACTATTATCAATTTACAATCCTACTCAGGCATGGTATTCACATTCTGTTACTCATACACCCATGCACCTATATATACCTAGGACACCCATACCCATTCATACTCCATACATACCTATATACCTGCTGGATGCCCTAGCAGGTCCATTTTCATAGATAAAGGTCTCAGGGGTGTCAGACTGGGTAAACAGGCGCTATTTGCATTTACCCACTGGCAAGAGCTTCAAAGCTATCAAGCGTAATGACATGTCAGGACACAAATGAGTGCTCTGCCTCCCAATTCAAATCTTTTGGGTATTTCATGTTTCTTTTGGATATTTCATATTTAATGTTTTTTTTTTGTTTGTTCGCTTTTTTTTACTTTAGAATTAGAAATATGACTGAGGTAATTTGAGATCCTTCTCTTGTATTATCATCACATTCCATTCCACATGAGGTATTGTGGGATTGAAGGTAGAGATCGAACCCCTGACACATCTCATGTAATCCTAAATAACCAAAACCTTGTGGATGAATATAACTCCAAAAGCCAGTCAAGTATGGGAGACCAGGATCATGGCCATGTTTGAACTGACTCTCTTGAGAGCCCCACTGTTTGAACTGACTCTCATCAACAGCCCCACTGTTTCTCCTCGTAAAGAGTGGACTGATATCCCCGGGCAGCCCACAGCCCACAGAGAGTAATATTAAACAACGCTGTCGAGTGTGTTTGCTTACAGAAGCACCTTGTTTGACAGGCCTTTGTGAGTGTCGAGGCCTTATGAATTGTGTCAACAGGCTTGGGTTCTCCCTTATCTGTAGGCTGATAGAGGTCCTTCTCAATGCTAGTGCAATAAAATGCTCAATGAGTACAGACTAAGAGGAAATACTATGAGCCATCCCTCTTAATTAAGGGCAATTTCATATCGATTTGACCTACTTAGTCAGATTAAAAATAAACAGAGTGCTGTGTTTATGACTCTCTTTTTTCTCAAAAAACAAAATCATATGAAGTGCACAGCATTAAAAAAAGACCTTAATAAGCCTGCCTCAGTCTTTGAAGGCCAGGGTGTGAAATTGAACACTTAATTTAAGGCATGACCTGTTGCTTATCACATTCATTTGTTGTGTGGTGGGAAATTCACACTACGTTTACTAGTGAAGCTCCTAGAGTCTCTGTTGCAAGCGAAGGACATTCAGACACTGGCTCAGGAAATCAGAGATGCACAAGATAAGCATGGGGGTATAAAAGAATGAGGAAGAATGAGTTTAAGAGCTAGGAATACGCTTTATTTATTATTCACTCTTTTAGTTTGTCTGTGTATCATGTCACTTTTGTTTGGGCTGGTCATTATGTGTGTGTGTGTGTGTGTGTGTGTGTGTGTGTGTGTGTGTGTGTGTGTGTGTGGGATACCAGACCGTCCAGCTGCCACCTTTCCTAGCACACTGGAGGGATGGACGGACAGACGGATGGACTGAAGGACGGTCCGACTCTGATCTGCCTCGTATGCAGGAGAACCTCTGCTAGTGACCAGGCATCACCAGACCACTCCTTGGACCCAGCATCCCAATCTTCCCGATTCAACCAAAACCAACACAGAAGATTTTGCTATTTGGATCACACTTTTTACTGTGTGTGTGTGTGTGTGTGTGTGCGTGTGCGTGTGCGTGTGCGTGTGCGTGTGCGTGTGCGTGTGCGTGTGCGTGTGTGTGTGTGTGTGTGTGCGTGACAGAGAGTGTGTGCATGTTTGTTTGTTTGTGTAATTCAACTATTGTAGATGAAAACATCATCTGATGATAGCATTCACAGAACTATGTGACACCCTAAAAGTAGTTGAGCTTTAACCACACATGTTGTAAATGCATTGTATCTCAACCAGGTTATCTCTTGTGATTTGCGTTGTTTGATCTTCTGTCAATGAGATGGGGTGGGGAAGTGTTCAATTAAAGTGTAAAGGGTAAATTAACTATATCACATTTCACAATTATTATTATATTATTATCAGTATTATAGGTGGACCCTTATCTACTGGGCAAACCATTAACCTAGCTTTACAACCCCAAAAAAGTTATGTGAGACAATTCTGTGCAACACAGTTCTGAGAATACAGTTCACTTTATCTCAAGTCTTTCAAACTCTTGGCTATTTTTCTTTAAAATGATCCTCTGTCATTAGTAGGACACTAAAACTGCATCACTCTAGAGTGTGTCCCTAACAAAAGACCTCGCAAACAGCTCTGCAACACAATACAGCACTTGCAGGGCCGATTCAATTAGCCCATTGATCCTGCAGTAGTTTATGGCCCCTGTAAATTATGTTTTTCACCAGTAATGACTGCCCCATGCAGGCAAATGAACACCTCTGGAAGTCAATTACCTGAAAAGATCAACTGTGAAAAAACAGAGTGGGGGGGAGGAGGCACTTTACTCATTGATGAGACTTTTATCTTCCCCAACATTCATTTTAAAGATGCAAGCTCTGCGGTAACAGCAAAATATGTCCTCGTCTTGCCTTGCGGCAGGACCCCTGTGGCCCACTTTAAAGTTATGCTATACTTGGGAGCCGTCTTCCCCTAAATAGGAGCTCTGAAGCCACACAGTTTTAAATGGCAGCAGTCGGTCAGAGCAACACTGATTACTTTGTGCACTCGACCCTCCTCCACCCCCCCACCCCACACACACACACACACTACTTCTCACCGCCACCCACCCCCCACCCTTCTGCCTCCAGCATAAGAACACTGTTGTCTTGGGGGACAATCGAGATGTTGTGCCTGGCAATGTCATCTGGCACCATCAGCCCTGGCGTGGGCTGGGGAACATGCGAAGGCAGCCCATTGTCTCAGCAACCGGCACCCAACCCCATATGCAAGAATAATAACACTGGGTAAATGTATATGAGCGCATGTGTTTGTGTGCGTAGAATCTCGACTCATTTTACATTTTAGAATGTATTTAGAGTTAAGAATGCAAATCTGGCCAATGTAGTGACGGCAGTATTTTCTCATGTGCAGGGAGCATGATAATACAAAACTGTGTGCAATTTAAGAGTCAGATTTGCATGATCAATACAAGATCCCCAAGGGATTTTATGTCCAACATTAAACTTGTGATAGAGCAATAAATACTGACTGAATAAGATAAAGATTTAAAAAGCAAATGAATGAAAGAGCCCTCCTGTTCTGTTCCCTCCCCCCCCCCTCTCTCTCTCACTCTATCTGTGGTCTCAGTGAGCTGCACTAAGGGAGGACTAAGGGGACCCTGGCTGTGCGTGGAGGGTGTGAGTCCCGCTGCTGCTGCTGTATCTGTGTGTGTGTGTGTGTGTGTGTGTGTGTGTGTGTGTGTGTGTGTGTGTGTGAGTGTGTGTGAGGAGCTGCACTTGAGCGTGTGCTCCTCTCTCTCCGCCTGGTTGAGCCCGGGCTAATGAAGCGAGGACTGTGCGTGGCCGCAGGTTAGCCTGGGCCCCATGTTCCTACGCAACCACCACTGAACGGGAGGTGTTCAGGCAAGGCAGAGGGACAGAGAGAGAGAGAGAGAGAGAGAGGGAGGGAGGGAGAGAGAGAGAGAGAGAGAGAGGGAGAGGGAGGGAGGGAGGGAGGGAGAGAGAGTGGAGCCGCTGCTCTTCTTCTGCCTCCCTCGGCCCCATCCCCACCCCATGCACTCCCTTCCCCTCCTCTTGCCTCGTTCATCCTTTCTTCCCACATTTCCACATGGCCCCACTGTCGTCCTGTGGCGTCCCTCTCTCTTGTGGGCTTTTGCTGAGTTGTACTTTCTCTGCCGTCGCCGCTTCTCCTGCCCCAGAGTGAGCAGCAACTCCGCCACTCCGCAATTTTACTCCGCCACCCGTTGGCTGTTTTTCTGTTTCTCATCCATTAGTTAATGTCTTCACATTTGCTATCATGATTTTCAGGGCGATTTGTTGAAGCACGAGGCATGAATGCATTACACCACAAACAAAACACGATCAATGTGGATTAAATGAGCTGGCTACAACAGTAGGAACGCTGTGGTTTTCCTCCAGCGCACCAATGCACACACAGTTGGGAGCAGTTAGCAAACACCGTCTGTTTCTCTGTGGGATCTGTTTATTCAAATGTGTAGCAATCATTACCAATCAGAACAATGACTATTTAGGTGTTATATTGATGATATAGTATGTGTGTGCTGTTATATTTAGTAAGAGACTAACTTAAATCTAGCTTTGCTGTCTTACACTACATAATTGGTACGTTAACAAATGATTTTGAATGCTTTGAAATGAGAGTTTACACAGGTAGTTTGTCACTCTGATTTGTGTTATATAACCTTTCAAAATCTGATTCATTTGCTGTCATCAGTGCATGGAAGAGTGAGTGTCATTTTGTTTGTGTGTGTGTTTTGACGCTGACATGTCATAAAACCTAGGAGGCAACAAGTGTGGTTCTATTCTTAGCTGTAGTGAGAGCGGCCGCGGTGCTGGGTGGCTCCCGCCTGCTACTGAGCGGCACAGACCGGAGAAGGTGTGACTTCCCCCTGCGCCAGATCCCACTGTGTTGGATCACACCACACCCAGCTGCAGGGCCAGTGGGGCCCATTGGCCATCTGTCCACAACCAGCAGCAACGGGCACCGACTCCAAGTACACGGTGAGAGGAGGCAGTAAAAACGTGGCTACTGTGTGTGTGTGTGTGTGTGTGTGTGTGTGTGTGTGTGTGTGTGTGTGTGTGTGTGTGTGTGTGTGTGCATGCAGGCGTGTGTGTGTGGGGGCAGGGGTTAGAATCAGGCTTGGAGCAGGGTGTGTTAGGGTGTGGTGGGGTGGGGAGGGTTGGTTTGCTTTGTATGATCACAGAGCTGTTTTCACTCGCTCCTAGCAACGGCCTCCCACTTCCTCGGGTTTGGATGGCAGGGTCCTTATGGCTGGTGCGCGAGCTTCCCTCCACTCCTCCCTCTCTCACTCCCTTCATGCACTCTCTCTCTCTCTCTCTATCTGTCCTATTTATGGTAATGAGCCATCTGCCCTTGCTCTGACAGCCGCCCAAACAGGGAGGGCGTTGGGAGGCCAGGTCCAGGCTGGCGGGACACAAGGGCACAGTGAGCGACTGCTTCTGTCCCTTACCGCTGGTGGTGGTGGCGGCGGCGACGCACACTGAAGAGAGCCACTCAGATGTAAGGAATGAGAAAGAGTGGTAGTAGAGGTGACCCACAAATCACGTGGACAGAGAGAGAGAGAGAGAGAGAGAGAGAGAGAGAGAAAGAGAGAGAGAGAGTATGTGTAAGACAGGGAGTGTGCTTGACTGTGTGTGTGTGTGTGTGTGTGTGAGAGAGAGAGTGAGAGAGAGAGAGAGAGAGACAGACAGTGATAGTGAGTGAGTTCCCTCCACCTGTGTTCAGTCACCTGCTGGCCTAACTGTCATTAAGACTGCCATCATCACAGACTACCACCAGTCTAATCACACTGGACGATGAAAGGTAAGCAGCTGTTCACACACACATAAGTGCACATACACACACACACACACACATTCACTTTAAACAGGAAGAGAAAGAGAGAGTGAAAGAGACCACAATATCATGGTTTCAAAAAGTCCCTAGGATGGAATTGAACACATTTAAAATATTACCCACACTGACCCACCCCTTAATGGATGCAGTTTAAGTTACAGGTTTCACATGATACAATAGCCTAGTGGGTAATGTCCAGGGGCGAGTGACCTGAGATGACCCCAGTAACTTTCGTGTGTGGGGTGAAAGAGCACTGAGCACTCAGAAGGGCATCCTCCATGAGTTTATGGCTACTAGCCTATATCTCAGGACAGATGGCCTTTTGGGGTGAGAAGGAAGCCACTGGGGTGCACACAAAGACTATTATGACACACATAAACTCAGAGGTGTTCGAGTTAATGAGTGACAGGAATTCTGGTGTTACAGAAATACTAAAGCAATCAGTATTAAAAGTTTTGAGACCAGCAATTGTGGAGCCTAAACCAAAGTTTGCCAAGACATACAAGTCTATCAGCCATAGAACTGACATGCCCATTATCTTGAAAAAGTGCCTCCTAAATTGGAAAGTTGGGAGCTACGGTTTGCCTTTCTGCATAGGCCTCTGGTTTCTAGGTTAACCTTTCAGAAAAATATAGTCTATTCCTGAATTTGAAAAAAAGCCCAGGACAAATGTGATACATCTATGTGTGTGAAAGACTGGTGGAGACATGAGAGAGATAGGTATACAGGATCTTCTATATAACCGTGCAATTGCACTCAGCAAACAAGGGAGCTTCAACTCACTGCCACTGGCCAAAGACATCCCTGTCTATTCACCCTGTGGCCTCCATGGTCTTGTGGTTTCACAAAGATCACACCATGGAGTGTGCGATCATCATCACACAATAAACATTGGGCACCACCTTAGCCACATCCTCCTCATATAACATGACTCCTGTGCTGATGTTTGACATTGTGACCTGGACACATGCCTAAGATGACTGGGTAAAAGCGTTGCCATGGCAGCAATTCTGATCACAGAGATGTTAGTTGATATATAGAGTGACGGTAGGCTGGTTGTATATGTGGAAGGATTTTATGTACAAATACTGTTTAAAGCACTGCTGTGAATGGTTGAGAATGTTACAGGAAACATTTTGTTAGCCTAAATATTGATTCACCTAGCTGGCTGGTTATGGCAACTGAAGCATTGCACAATTATGTCCTTATACTGAAGGCCTTTAAATTGTGATTGTGAGTAATGAAAGCTAAACTGTTATGACAAACCATGAGCCTACGGTATTGCCAGAGGCATGATCTTGGCCTTTAGATCAAACAACCCACACATGTTAGCACAATTCTTTATCTTGGTGGCCATGTTTTGGAACAATAACTTTCAGTTCTTCTTTTCTCAATCATGGGAAGTTCTTTCTTCTGACGGTTGTCATTTGGCCACATCCTGCTGTGTGTGCAATCCCACGCTTGTATGCATGCGTTTGTGTGTTCGTGTACACTCACTCACGCACAGACAGACAGACACACCTCCCTGTTACTGCTCTGATGCCATTGTGTCAAAGTTAAAGTCAAAGTCAAAGTCTGCTTTATTGTCAATTTCTTCACATGCCCAGACATACAAAGAGATCGAAATTATGTTTCTCACTATCCCACGGTGAAGACAAGACATATTTTACCAATTAAGTACACAGACCAACATAACATTCAAGTAAACAATAAATGAGTAAATAAGAAGGCACATACAATGAAGAAATAAGAGCAGCAAAATTGGGTTGAAATTGTGCATAGACAGTCAATATATTAGTGCAAAGTCAGGCCAATAAATGGCTGAGGTAGTTCTGTTTGACCTAAGTAAGCAAGTGACATAGTGGTGCAAGTTATGTAAGAGCAGCAGAAGTGTTGTGTTTTCAGGACAACAACAAGTTGCAAAGTGTGCAAGTGTACAAGTGGAGTCATTACCCGCTACAAACTTTAATTTTCTTTCTAAGGACTGTATAAGCATAACAAAAACCTTTTGGATAATGCCATTTTTTTTTACTACAACCATTCAAGCTGGTCACATCATTTTCTGAAAAGAAAAAAAAAGGTTAAACCTCGTTGAACAGCAAAAGTTGTTTATGTCTCTTCAGATTACATTGTTACATTATGACATCTAGTGGCAAAATTGAGAATTACAACTACAGAACAATGCAGTGGGGCCTACCCCACTGACCTTTGCAGAAGGAACATGCATACGCATAAGGCACATGGTTATGGTTATGGATTTGGCAGATGCCTTTGTCCAAAGCGACACACAAATACAAAACAACATAAAATTTAAAATTGAACAGGGAAATTGAACAGGGAACTGGGCAACTCATTCCACCAACATGGAACCACATTTATGTTTTATCAGTTCCTGGGGTTTGTAACTTTAAAGTGGTTAGCATGTGTGTGTCTGTCCTTTATGTTTTTCTAGCAAATCATTGAGATCATCAACATCCATTCATTCAATCAATCATTATTTTGTCAGTTACTTAATATTGCTGCATTAGCAGCAATAACAGAACTAGTGAATTGTATACAATCTAGAGGATAAAAGCATGACTACCATTATTGAAATAAAGACCAGTGAGGGAACATCACTGTGCATAACTGATTAACGCATTTATGTGATAAAATAATCAAGTGAGTATTATAATAATATTGGTCTGAAATTATGTAAAAGTTTTCCAGAGAAACAACAAACAATATTATGTCAACATAATCCACATATAACAATGTAGGTCTGGCAAAACACTATTGCTGTCAATAAAATAAAAAACAAAACGATGAAATATTAGGTTGCTATTTAGATTGACTTAGTTATGGAGGCGATAAAATACAGTATGCAAACAAAAAGGAGGTAAAATTAGGGTATTTGATATATTTACACATAGTGAAAGATGAAATTCAGAGGCTTTATCTGTAGTTTGTAGTTTATCGATTCCTCAAAGAAAGATTTGTTAAACTGCCATACACACACACACACACCAATTAAGGAATTTTCAGTCTTAAAAGATGTGGGGCTTGCTCTCAAATATCTCAACACTCTGGAAATGTGGTCATTTATTTGACAGGGAAGAGCAAAAAGGGCACAATCAGGTAGTAGGTTTTTGTTTTCAGTGTGATCAGAACTTTTCCAACCCATTGTCTGACAAAAACAAAAAAAACAATCATCCACTTACACACAAACATTTAGTCATTTCCAGTAGTCATTTTAGGTCAGAGTAGGCCTATGTATGGGGTTGTGGTTGCATGCCATCCACCAAGTGCAATGTTCCGCTGCCTACGAGGGTAGCTAAATCAGCTGGTCAACATGTGAACCTTGCGGTCAGATGGCCCCCTTTTACAGTCAGAAATTATTTGGGCTAATTTCAGGTTTTCACTATATACATGGCTTAAACATATTATCTTGTGCAATGTGTATATTATATATATATATATATATATATATATATATATATATATATATATATATATATATATATATATATATATATATATATATATACACACACACACACACGATAAACAACAGCTTATTTCGTGTAACACCTGCTTAATTGTACATGAACAAAGCACACTCAACACTATCTCGAGTAGACCCTGTGAATGTGAGACACCTAACAATGGTCAGAACCTGTCCACAGATTTAACCAGATGACTCCCTTTTTAACTATTTGTATGGCCAGTTTCCGGTATTTTCACATCGTCAAAGAGGCGAAAAAGGCATTGCAACGTTTTGTTTAAAAAGACTAGTTTACCATTCAGACAAAACCAACATACCTCACTGACATGGTCCCACAATATTTCTGCATTTTATTTCTGTCCCAATCTCACGAGAATCATGATCCAAGAGTCTCGTTTTTATTTGCAGTCGCCAGAGAGGAGCATGAATTGCGCTTTGCAATTGGTGGAGATTCTTCCCATGTGATTTTTTTTTCAGTCTTTTGGTGCTTCAGAGTAAATGGCTCCTCCTGCAAGGCTAAGATTGGGTTGAGCGGAGTGTTACGGGGGTAGTGTTAGGAAAAACACTTTGATCAAATCTTCCTTAAATTTACAACGGGGCGTTTTAGTGCAATGTTATACCTTTTCTAATCTTCACTTAAAAATTGAGCTTGGTCTTAATCATTGGCAAGGGTTCTGTTTTCTTTCAAATTCTAAAACCCTCAAATGAACTCCGTCAGAGCTACCAACCGAAGACCCAGGCGAGTGTCGAGGCCGCGCCCGGTGCAGCCGGAAAGGAACAACCAGGAAAGAGGTAGCCAAACCAGCACAGATTTTAACATTTCGCTTTATGTCTGATTCGGAATTTAACAGTTTTAGTACTTTGACAGATTGCGTCTTGTCATGTGTGTACAGATTATACATTACAATGTGTGTATATTGCGGGTTGACAAACCATTAATCTTAATCTGGAGTCAGTAGGAAACACCGAGGCTTCTCCATAATCGGACGTTAGCGTAGGCCGCGCTTTGTTTGGCTTGGTTTGCTCTTAATCCTTACTGATCTGGTATTTTTCTGATTCATGTTTGTATGTTTTAATTGCCCCTTTCTCATTCACGAGTTTGAACTGTCACATAACTATATACAGCGTTCCTCAAATCTTTCCTTTTTTGAATGGTTATGAACAGTAACATTGACTCGTAGACCTGCCCTAGCATATTGCTAATGTTAGCCGGTGCGCAACCCTAGAAGCTATGCTAGCCACCGAGCTGTAGCCATTGAAAATCTGCTTTTACTGCGCTGGGTCTGAGGAAAGAGCTGCCATTTTTTAGCGA
This sequence comes from Alosa sapidissima, assembly GCF_018492685.1. Classification (NCBI taxonomy): domain Eukaryota; kingdom Metazoa; phylum Chordata; class Actinopteri; order Clupeiformes; family Clupeidae; genus Alosa; species Alosa sapidissima. The sequence continues at coordinate 17,609,972 of NC_055972.1, read as the reverse complement.
GGATGGAGTGTAAAAAGTGTAATTGGAAAAGCAGTGGTCTGGTCAGTTACGTGAATTAGGTTTCAGAGCGGACGTTTGTTGTTTTTTGTTGGGCGATGCACAGTGTCTGTAACGTCAACTTAAATAGCATAACGACTTGATGGATTGACTCATTAGTTTCTATGCTAGTCAAACATTTCGCACTGCTGTAACGTTGATCAGTCTGCTAACTTACTATGCTAACGAATTAGCATGCCCAACCGGTGCAATGATCAAACTAGGTAACGACGATCAGCCGTTAAGCAACACGCAGTTAACCCGTTTACGCACTGCATACCGAAAGTTGCCTAATTACATGGAACATCACTGTCACCTAACGTTATTTTACCCAGTTAACGTTAACGTTATTAGCTCACGTCGGTCAGCTAGGATGGCTAACTTCGGATAGTTGACGGAACATGCAGAAGCTGGCCACCATTATGTTTGCTAAGGTTAACGATAATTCTTCTGTGATTTAAAATGGTTTATTTAGCCACATTTTATTCATTTTTGCCATTTGTCTGCTACATTGCCAAGTAGCCAGTTAACACAGCAGTCACCTATGTTGTGCATCTAGTCGTAATGTTACATTAATCAGTTTTCACTTAACGTACGTCGTTAGCTAATTTGCTAACGTTGCTTTTGGGTGCCAATAAACGTCAGCAATGATCTAACCTGGAGAAGCTGTGTTGACTCCCAGTAACTAAACGTTTTGTCAAACAAATGTTAACAGTGGTTATTTTAATAAAATTTAATCGTCAATTGAATTGGTCTATATGCCTTCGCTACATTTTAAAGTAAGGCAACTGTCACAACTTCTGTAAATTATTATTTACAAGTAGCTTAATGTTAATGTTACACGGGACATTGGAAATGTTGTTAGTCTCCATAAATACGCTGCTGAAAGTCCGTCATAACTCCATAGCTCCATTCGTCTTAAAATGTTGTCTTAATGCAACATAGTATGCTACAGGTAATCTTGGATAGTAATCATCCAGACAGATTTTTGTGCATGATGCACAACTTGATCAAAGGCAAATTGGTGTCCGCTAGACCATGGTTACTGTGTGTAAACGTTTGTGAGTTGGAAGTTAGTAAACCTAAAAAAAAAAAATCTCATGACCTAACTCGCTCGTTTAAGTCGCAACTGAAGACAAGCACGTTATGCAAGAAGTCCCATTACCCTTTTTTTAGAGGTATGTAAGGGGTTTCAGAGGTCTATTGACATATTGTTTGCCACTCAGTGTGTGTATAGTTTCCATGTTAAAATATGTATACAAAGCGGTGTTATCTGGTTGCTGATTGTTGTTTTACAAGTATAACATGTCACCTCATCAAGGTTGGTGTGGGGCATTTTTTTAGTCAAATGACAGACCAAAACAACGTGTAATTTTGTCATTGGTATACATTGATAATACAAAGAAGGTTATGGTGATGAAGGGTAGGTACCTCCACACCAGTCTTTCTTCCCTGGTTGCTTATCATGCAAATTTGAATTTCATACATCCTTTGGGATAGGCCAGACTAATTTGAATATACATGAGTCCTCTACTCTCAAAACTGGAACCCTCATTGTGACGTTATGCCCCTGTATTCTTTTCCAGCCATGCTCCGTTTTGACAGGATTACATACAGCTGTCAAGTAGGGCTCAGCCTATGTAATGAGTATTTTTAGGGTGAGGAAAATTGTGGTTTATCGTTTTAAGAGAGAGGGAAATCAGTAGTAGGTTGTTGTATAGCCTAATCTTTTCAAATACGCAAAGGATAGACCTATGTTTCTGTAATACAGACAGGACTGTATCTTGTTCTTGACAGCATAAAGTTTAAGTGAGCGTGATGTCTCATGCTATAGAATGCTGTGTTTTGCCATTTGTAGATTTGTTTGTAATGCACACCTGATTGTGTGTGGAATACTGGTGAACAATGTTGCTCATGTATCCTAATGGCTAGACCACAGTGCTAGCAGTGCCCTCAGTCAGCATTCTAATGAAATGTGTTGCTGCCAGGGCTGCACAATTGTCACCCGCCAAATCATGCAGCCCTAGTGACTGCCTTGTGCTGTAAGTCTCTTGAGATGAGAACATCTGCTAAACAAACAAATATGAATTTAACATTTCAGAACTTCTAAAGAGCCTTATGTTGGCAAAAAGTGTTGTCTTAAACTGGCTACTGTGCGAGAAAGAAGACATGGCTACTATTTGATGAAGTCCATCTAAAAGGCTTCAGGCATTGATGACTTCCTTAATGTTCTTTGGTGGACTAGGTGTGCATTCAGTTCTGTGTGTAGGCTAGCCCTCTTTGATATTGATTTAGTCCCCTGATTCCCACTCTCAGTTCAGCCCTAGTTGAAGTGGCGTGTCTTGCCATCCCCAACCAAGCCAGGTTTGTGCCAACACTGACCAAAAAGCAGCTTTCTCAGCCACTGATGGGGTTGTCTCTGGCATGCAACTGACTGATCCCTGCGCTGCTCAGAAGGTAATGTGGATTAAGGCTTGGATGCAAATATGAGCTTTTGTGAGCTTTTGTGTAAAATACAATGTCTGTCCATGTCCTGGAAATAGTGCAGACATTGATTGATATAATTAGGAATGGGTGGAAGTATATATTTTGAAATGGAGTAGTCATTGGGTTGTATAATGTATCAGGCTAATCGCTCCAAAGAAAGCCATGTAAAATTAGTCTGGATTAGGGTCATGCTCACTGGACGGACGCTGGTCTAGTTGACCCATCAACACCGACTCCGATAGACTCTTCGTTTATTAAAAAAATAATTGATAACTGTGATTTTAAGACTGTTGTTGTTGTTGTGTGGAAACTGGAGACCATGGATTATGCAGATTAACTGGGATCTTCCTCAGATAATGAAGTCTAAAAAGACAGTACTTCGGTGACAAAATTGTAAGAGTTTAGATAATGTCACTCGGTGTCATTGAAATGTATGATAAAGAATGAATGAAGTTTGCCATAGTGCCATTGTTAATTAAAAGATTGTAATGATATTCTGTGTTCTTTGAGGACCTTTAGGGCAGATATCATTGTTAGATTGTAGATGCATGCCTTTTGTTTAGGGCTCTTTGGTTGGTTGCTCAACATAATTTTCTTCACACTAATCTTATGTTAATGATGGCTAAGAAACTTTTTGGTAAAGGCTCACCCATTTCTTTCTGATTGGTTTTGTCTTTGTGTTAAGTCTCTAATACACCAACTGCTATGTAGGTAATATGGTCTGGTGTTTATTAGGGGTGCAACGATACACCAAATCCACGGTTTGGTTCATACCTTGATTTCTGAGCCACGGTTCAGTTCATAATTTCAAAAGTATATATACTCTATTGATCCCGTGAGGGAAATTTGGTCTCTGCATTTATCCCAATCCGTGAATTAGTGAAACACTCAGCACACAGTGAACACATAGTGAGGTGAAGTACACACTAATCCCGGCGCAGTGAGCTGCAACAACAGCGCCTACTGGTCGGGGTTCGAACTGGCAACCCTCCGGTTACAAGTACGAAGCACTAACCAGTAGGCCACGGCTGCCCACTAAGACCAAAAGCAGTCATATGAGACATTGTGAGAAGATGCTTATACAGGTTTTATCTCATATGTGCCTCAACTTACTACGTCAAATACAGTGTTTCCCCTGTTAAGGACCATCACAGCATATTGAGGTGGTGATTGTGCTGCTAGATAGGGGCCCAGGGGGGTTATGAGAAGAAAATCTTAGAACAATTTTTGAACACAATTGAATCTGTTTTACTTTCTCTCAAAATGTGGCTTACTTTCTCTCAAAATGTCATTTTGGTATGAAAATATTGAATTGTAGCGTAGTCATTTTACCCAAGCCTGTTATCAGTGATATACAGAACTCATATTAGGCCTCTCCTTCAGCGGTACAGCAGCAACAAACTAAAACTAAAAAATATAACGGTTTTTATTATAAAAGTGATGTAGCTCCATTAAGAACAGTGTAGAGAATGAGTGAGAGTGGGAGAGAGAGAGAGAATGAGAGAGTACACAAATAGCTGGAAGATGAAGGAGGGAAGCTTGTGACCAAAGCAAAGGTAGTGAAGGTGAGTTATGCAGTTTGAACTGTTGGATTGAATAAAATTGCTACTCCTCGAACTGAAGCTAAGCTGAAGCAGGAAAGAATAACATATCAGTAACATTTACAAAATGTTAGCGAAAACTCTACTGCACTATATTGGACTTCTGCTATTATTCAATATGCCATTTCAAACTAATTTTGGCTGATGGCAGTAAAGAGATGCCCATATTTTTCAATTATTTCAATTCATTTTAAAATAAGGAAATCATTGCAACATGGCATAGATGTAAAATATGCAATTTGATATGTAGATCTCTTTGAACAGATTTGTAGGATGCATCTGAAAACCTGATAGGGTGTGCCAAATATAGGCCTAATCTTACCGGTTTATCTGCCAGGAATATCTGCAGAAATGTTCATATCTGCAGATACAATTCTTAGGCGATGATCTGTAGATACCGATGTCCTACCGATAATATTGTGCATCCCTACAAATTAGAAATATTTTCTATGTAACGCCCTCTACGGAGTTTGTTTACGTGTCCCCAACCAGTGTGGTGAAGTACCGAGCTACACTGACATACAAGCGCACAAGTATTAACACCGTCCCTAAATACTCAACAAAGTGTAGGCCTTACGTTGGTTAGGTGAGTGCTAGACTCAACAGAGAACTACAGAGTCTTAAACTGTGTAGACTAGAGTCAGTGTAAATCCACAAATCTGGCTACTTTTATGTTTTTGAACTCAGTGGTGCAAGATGGAGATAAACGTAGTTGTAGCATATGAAATCGTAGCTGCATTTTCTTTAGGGTAGCTGCATTGTAGATGTTGTTTTGTCATTCAGTCATTACTGACTGAAAACAGTTAAGCTTATCCAAAATATTGAATTGTAAGAAGCAGTTAACGGCTAAGGTGACAAAGCTCTAGTGCAGGGGTGGGCAAACTTTTTGGCTCAAGGGCCACATTGGGTTTTGAAAACTGGCTGGCGGGCCGCACAACAACCCCCCCCCCCCCCCCCCCCCACGACACACACATAAAAAATACATTTTTTATAGCCTATAATTTAGTATGAAACGTATTTGTTTTAAAATATGAATTGCTTAAAAATGTTGCTAATTTTATGCTGTTTAACAAATGTATAAATTGTGCACTGTCGCTTTAAGACAGTCGCTTTAATTCACGTTTATTTCTCAACGATCTTCTGCCTGCTCCGCTATGGCTAGTGCTGTACCTACAGCTGGGCCCTCTCACAGTTTTTAAATGGTCAGTAGTGGGAACTACTGTTGCCTTCATAATTTCCTTTTAAAACTTTCTTATAAGAAGGAGATATCAATTATCAACAATGACAAGCCAGCTGGAACCTGCGGCTCTCTCTCCCTCTCGTGAGTGCAGACGCGTTCCCAATGAAATGGATCGCATAATGTTCACGTTAGATCTGCTGCAAAGGAGATAACTAAGAGTTAACTTAGTTTAACATGATGTTATCTCTATTTAACATGATGTTTTGACATTGACATAATGTTCTCTAAGGCGGGTGAAAAGCAGTTTGCAGTAAAGCTAACCAACGTCGTCTCTATCGCAGGAAAAAAATAGGGAGCAGCCTGATAACCAAATGAAATGCTCGGCGGGCCGGATGAAAGTGCTTGGCGGGCCGGATCCGGCCCGCAGGCCGCAGTTTGCCCACCCCTGCTCTAGTGTTTGTTTCATGAGCGAGCAAGCGAGCAACAAAATGAACACTGTTTAAAAGACATTTGTAGTTCACTGATTCGTTGTTATGCCGTTACAGGTAGTTTTGGTTGGAATTACTGTCCACTATGAAATTGACACATTTCATTAGACTTATGTAGACAGAAGTGGGATGATATGAACTGTTACTGATTTTTTTTTTTTTTTGATGTTGTCTTACCAGTCCCTTCAGAAAATCTTTGTTTTTGTTGACAACTGACTAGTCTACCCTAATGTACACACACACACACTCTAACAGAAAGAGAGACAGGTCTATTCAGTTGTAGATGGTAGCAGAGCCCTTAGTGCATGCACCTCCCCTCATTGATCAGCTTTATGATGTACTCCTGTGGCTAAAACAATAGGGAGCCACCGAGGGGCTCAGCACAGCACCAAGCCCCTTTGTCATCTCAAGCCCTGCCGTCTTCTGTGTTCTACCCCTGTCCATTCTTGGAGGATTGCCTGCTTTTGTCAGACAGGGCAGCTGCACAGACTACCCTCTCACATTGAGAGACAAAACCAGATCGAACGAAAGTAAGACCTTAAGGCAAGACTTCTTGAAACACTGTTCAGTTTTCTTCTACCCGAAAAAAAAAGATTGACTCGGAATATCCCCAACTGCCTAGAATCATGCATTTTGGATGAGGGGTAGCTTTCACAGACTATGATGTTTTGAGGGCAGCCCAGAATTTCTATTGGCACTATTGTGCTTTAAATAATGTGCTGTGAATGCAGACTTTTATGCCTGTTAGGTAGTTCATTAGGTCAGTCACCAAAAATCACCCATTCCCAGGTGATGCATACGTATGTTTACGTGGAGTCTCTCTGTTGTCTCTGTTGTGATGAGGCCCTGTGTTGTGCTGTGGTGTGGTGCGTAGTGTTTGTAGTGGTTACTGGACGAGTAGCCTGGGAGAGCACCTTTGCTGCCTGAGCAACAGGCTGGCGTTTGGTGACTCCACCGGTGGGGGTTTGCATGGTCGCCTGTTTGCCTTATGGATGGCGTCCCCCCGCTCACCTGCAGGTAAAATGGGATCACGGCGCCCGTACACCTCTGTCCGATGATCTGAGCGCGCCTGGTCTATGTATGTCTGCTTTGGTACACGTGCTCTAGTGTTATGTTAGTGAGGGACAGACAGGTGGAACAGTATTAGGATTCTTTTTGATTTGAGTTTCTGTTGATAAGTAGTATACATGGAGGCAAGCAGATGATGAAAGATCTCAAGTCATCCTGTTTGAATGATTGCTATTTAAAAAAAAGTTGAAAGTGGGTTAGAAGTATGCCATATCATTGTTCTTAATATAGGTCAGGAATGCAATTTCTTTTGCTGCAGGAAGCTAAGCGCTGCCTGGCCTGGAAAAGAGTGTTTTTGTGTGTTCTGCTTCATCATCTCTCGCCTCAGCTCAGACAGCGTGGTGTCAGTCATAATTAACTGAATGGGTGGTTTTAGATGATGACATTTCTTTTGTCCACACTGGATGCTGAGCAGGTTTGGAAAGGACATCTGAGTTGTAAGGTTGTTTTGCTATGTCTGGGTTGCACTTTAGCATTGCAGTATTCCCTTCTGTTTGAGCCACTGTCAGCTTTAATTTCAATCTAGTAGGCTAGTGGTTTCATAAAGTAAACAACTGTGATATCTTAAAGGAATTATCCAGAGTAAAAGGCACTTTAGATCAATTTACGGATGATTGGGAGTACATACGTTGAGTTGACATCCAAATCATGTCATTCGGATGTGTTTTGAGAAAGTTCGATGTTACCGTTTTTAGTCAAAGGTCCTTAGCGTGGAAGTGAGAAGGGCATATTATTTCGCCGCTGCAAAACGCTATTTTTATACCTCTTCTACAGTTCCAAACAACATTGCACTTACGTGGTAGTGAGTAGAGGGTCCCTAAAGCCAAACCGAAGTATCCCGAGGTCTTTATGTGGTCGGATAGCGAGTCCAGAATGAATTTCATCAAGGCAGTACCTTTCCGGAAATGTTGCCATCTTTGCTGCCAGCTTTAGGGGAAAGTCCGTAGGAGTCGATTGCCAAGTGTGCTCTGGAAATTCACAATTTCGTCGCCGTTTAAAAAAAAAAAAAAAATAGTCCAGTATTTCTTTTGAAATTTAAATGAAATTGTATGGACTGGACTTTTTTTTTTTATTTATTTTTTTTTTTTTAAACTGCGACGAAATTGTGAATTTCCAGAGCACACTTGGCAATCGACTCCTACGGACTTTAGGGACCCTCTACTCACTACCACGTAAGTGCAATGTTGTTTGGAACTGTAGAAGAGGTATAAAAATAGCGTTTTGTAGCGGCTAAATAATATGCCCTTCTCACTTCCACGCTAACGAGCTTTGACTAAAAACGGTAACATCGAACTTTCTCAAAACACATCCGAATGACACGATTTGGATGTCACCTCAACGTATGTACTCCCAATCATCCGTAAATTGATCTAAAGTGCATTTTACTCCGGATAATTCCTTTAATTCCCAGCCAGGTAACCTTTCAATCCCAACCTGCCTTTTAGGAAGCCCTGTACTAATGAAATGTCTGCTATACATAGAGCTAGTGCTAGTACAATTATAAATGTGCGTTAGCCTATATTTGGTCAAAAGCCTTTGTGGGAGTTGCCAGGAGTTTAAAAAATGAATGGTGGATAGTGTACATTTAGGCTTGTAATTAGAAACCATTTGCTAAGAGCACCTCTGGTTATAATGGCAGGTTATGATGCTTGATCAAGAATAATGCATACTAAATCCTGTGATTGGCTCTCAGGTCTGCATTCAGTGATTTGTTTGACTGCTATTAAAGGACTGGAAGAATGGCATGTGAACAAATAAGTAATGTGTCTGCAGGTGGAGTGTGTTTTATGTAGGGTTGATCGATTATTGGAAAAATCATCATAATTATTTGAATCAATAATGATCCATCATCCATTTTCTAAATGTGATAAAAATATAGGCTCTATTGAAGATAATTCAACTGGATTTATAACTCAAGACAAAATGCAAGCGTTGTTGCAAAATAGAATGCAGGAATGCGATAATTTTCAATTATATTGTTGATTGTCATAATTGATGATTAATTGATTAATTTGATTTATTGCACATGTTTAGGTACAACTTATAGGTCCAGTTACAAACACCAATTGTGTATGTTGCTATAATTTCCTGCAACTCTGGGCATCACCTGAGAGAATTGCCTGGAGATGGTGGTGTGTTATAATATTGTGACTGATGACTTCTAGTGTAGGGGTTAGAATCTGGTATGTCGAATTCATCCCCTTTTAGAAGTTTCCTTTCTCAGTTGTGGTGGCCATTTGGATGTCTGATTCATTCACACCAGTGCTTGCTCTTTACACACATCCCCATACCTTTTTGGCCGTGTAGCCAGTTGTGTAGTACGGCAGTGACTCACACATGCTAAGCACTTCAGTGTATCACTGCTTGACTCAGTTGTTCCCTCTCCGCTGTCTGCTTTCATTTTTCTTTTCTCCGTGAAGTGGTGTTGCTTTCCAGTGCCTGGCAGTGAGCCACCTCGTCATCTGTGGTTGCCCCCTCTCTCCTCTGCTCTCTCTCTCGCTCACTCTCTCTGTCGCTGCTCTGTGAACGGCAATGATTTAGGTTTGCGTTTGCTGCACTGTAGTGGTCAGAGGTTAGGCAGCTGTCTGGGATGCTTCTTCACGGCTTACTGTTTTATCCCACTGGCTTTAACCCTAAGTAGTGACAGCAAGCCAGTCCGTCCCCTCTCCGGGTGACGGCAGCCGGTTGCTGTGCAGTCGGCGTTCCAGGATGCAGGCAAGCGTGAACCAGACTGGATGGAATTATGGCATTTTGCATAATTACAGCATTCTAAAGGAGCTGAACAAGCTCTCCATTGAGAGCGCTTACTATGGAATGGATTTGACTATAGATAAGGCTGCTAAGGAAATGACAATACTAAAACAAATATATATGCCTAGGCTACTTCATAAATAGTAGAGAATAGCCTAGAATGACTTAACAGTTAATGATTCTTTTTGTGATTTGTTTGGAGCAGAGAATGCAATACATCTCCAGTGGACTGGAAACATGCATGCTCAAGGGTGTTAGATTGGAAATGGGAATGCAGTTTTTATTTGGGGATTCCCTTTCAGTCAAGAACAGCTGTGTGCTTGCCTCTCCTTGATCATCAGTGGCTTCCTACAGAGGTGCAGCTCAGCACTTAAAAACGGGGTCACCTCGTCCACTTTAGCGAGTGACCTTGTGAAACTGTATGCCGCTTTAACCTGGTTAGCCGTGCGCCTCTCCTGAGTAATTACATTGATTTCTGATAGCAGGCAGCTCGGAGGCATGGTGGCCTCGTGTCTCTTCTCGCGCTTGCAAATGGTCTCAATGAAGTCAAAATGGCCGCAAGTCTGCTAGAGTAGGCCTAGACATGTTCTCTCCCCCCTTCTCTCTGTCTCTCTCTCTCTGTCTCTCTCTCTCTCTCTCTCTCTCTCTCTCTCTCTCTCTCTCTCTCTCTCTCTCTCTCTCTCTCTCTCTCTCTCTCTCTCTCTCTCTCTCACTGGACTCTTATTTGCTCTCTCTATTAGCTCTGCAGAGAAGCAGAGCGGGAGTTCATCAGCTCTCTCCTCCCGGCCTGATGAGTTTTGTCCTCCGTGAAATGATTTCTTACTGAAGGAAACACACAGGCGGTTTTGCTTTCACCGACAACACGGGAGGAAGAAAATGAACATTTGTGAAAAAGCAAGCAACCCGTTTTTTTTTTTTTCCGGTGATAATTCCGATGCTTTCGTCACCCCACTTGGTGTTTTTGTATGCCATCTTGGTTAATGAGACCGCTGCCCCATTGTTCAGAGGTGATTAGAGTGATTGCTGTTCCTACCCCACTGGTTGATGGGATCGGGAGGCAGAACAGAAGCTAGAGATGGAAGCAACATCGGCAAACTGGCAGAGAGTATCCCACAATCAAGGCTAGAACTCCCCTTCACACACATAATTGTGTAAATGGCCTAATCATAATAGGGTGCAGTGCTGTTTAGTGCAGAGGATTGCCAGTGCATAGAAATGGCAGTATGAAGGCCTGTAGCTCCTCTGCTCCTCAGTGATTGCCTTGCTGTCTTTGTCATGAGATTTATCAAGGAGTTCTCAGGAAAACATATAGCCTATTTATACCCCAGACTGAGTGTTTTGAGCACTAATTGCACCGGCACTTAGTCATTTCTAGCCCTTCATCAAGTGGATTTATTGTTACATTAGGCTCATTGTTATGATGAGCTCTTGGTTGATTGTGATTAACCACGTTCCATTACCAGCTGCTGCAGTTTGCCCTCACATCAGAAACGCATATGGGCCCATGTGAAAACGGAAGTAGCCAACTGGTCTGTCTTCTGTCTGCTTTTGATTGAAGGGAGTTGAATGAGTGCGGACATTCGTAATGCGACTGCTCCCTAAAGGTAGTCACCTAGCACGTTGAAGGAATGGTGTCCGGCTGAGTTGAGCACTCTGCGGTCATCAAAGGCATGCCAGTGTAGTGTCCAGACTACGGCCCCCATCCCCCCCTCTCCAAAAACAACCCCTGGGCCTCTACAGAGCCCTTTAGGGTTGTCCCTCACCTGCTTCTTCCCACGCAGCTGCCGAGCGACGCGGAGCCTCCAGCTGGCATGAAGGGCTTCTTCAGGGAAGAGCTGGGAAATCCAACCCTGCACTCCCATGCCCGTGTCTCACCCGGCCTGGAGCATTTGATGAGGACATCTACAGGAACACTTGTCCTATCCCCTCCCCTAGTGTCATTGAAGAGTTCTTTTCATGTAATCAGCAATGATGAAAGATGCTTTGTGTCTTTGTGGCTCACTCTCTTAACAAGGCCTGCGGTGTTTACACGCTGTCTCTGCTCTGTTATTGAGGTGAAGGCACGTGGGTAGGCCTGCGATGACCCGGCCACTTGTGCGTGAGTGCGTTAGGAGGAGGTGGGGGCAGCCGACATTTGTCCTTGGGGCTGAAGGAGTGACAGCCCTCCCAGTCACTGACAGTCAGCGTGGGCGGCACTTACTCATAACTGCCATTGTGCAAGGAAGGAATGTGGGCAAATATTACTGCTGTCAGTCAGGGGCCTCCGGAAGGCTGCTTTTGAAACTCACTCACTCACACACACTCAAACACACACACACACACACACACACACAGTTCATGGCAAGAATTGAGGGGGTTGAGCATTACAGAGCACTGTAAGTTTAGGACACAGTATGTTTATGCACAGTTTAAGTTGAGCTCTTTTCAGCTTGTTGATAAAAGGGCTCTTTACAGTTGACCTTTTACATCGCAAATCAAAACTATTGACAAACAAATTAGCTGGCCATGTCACAGTAAATTGGATAACTTTACAGCTCTGTACATTTCGTACATGCTGTATGCTTTACTCTTTACGTTATCCCTTGTGGTAGTGGTGTTACCAAAGCCAGACGCCATCATTTCTTCTGTTATTCCAGGTCAAAGCCCAGGGAGAGAATTGTGAGTGCCTAGTCCAGTATGGGTCCAATTGAACGCATACATGTAGGAAAAAATTGGAAAGGACATTTTTTCCAGTAGCACTTGAGCACCCAAGCTCAAAAATGTAGGAACACAGACAAAAAAAAATAAAAAAATGACATTTTGAGTCTGTTAAGAGGCATTTAGATGATGCCCCCACACCTAGCATTGTAGCTTACTGGGAGCACTGGCTATTAGCTGCAGCTACTCCAGTTCGGTAGCACCGATTTTGGCTGTATTATTTCCTATCGACTAGTGTTGCACGGTGTATCGATACTAAAAAGGGATATCCCGATGCCTTCACGCAAAAAAACGATACGATTTCCTACGTTTTTAGAATCGATACTTTATTAAAATAATAACATTCTGTGCTGCTCTCACTGCTCCTTGCACGCATCTAGGCAAGTGGGCGTGTCAAGCAGGCAGCTCTGAGTGAGTGAGTGCGCGTGGATAAAACAAAAGGTGAAATCTGGAACTATTTCGGATACATCGCGAATAGTGAAGGCAAGTCATCAGGTACACAGAGGCCCGTTTGTAAAATATGTTTCAAAGTCATTTAAAAGCAGTAGGCTACGCATGGAACTTGGCTGAACACTTCGCAGACATATCCCAACATTTTTAAAGAGTTCAAAGAACGACAGGTTAACGAATATGCTATAGAAAACACGACTACATGGTTAGTGCCAAGTTCTTCTTCTGTTTTAGTCTAGCCTAAGTTAAACGAGTATGGTTCTCTGGGATAAAGCGAACCTTCCTTCATCAATGAATTTTGACGAGACATAATGAGCTGTTATCATGTGCTAACGTGATGAAAGCGCAATGTTCACGCCAGAATAACATTACCATAACTTTGTTTATTTGCTCAATAATTATTGCCCAGATTAGTGCTGGGCGGTATGACCAAAAATGTATATCACGGTATTGCTGCAGTACACTGGAATTGCTGCAGTACACTGACTAAGGATGGTCTATTTTACTGTCATGATGTAGAATAACTCCTCTAGTGGTAATGCAGTTTTGCATGGCCCCAGAAAATGATGCTGTTTACAAAGAGCCACTCATGATTCTAATTAAGAATCTAATCAGAATGCAAAGACAATTGCAGTCAAAATACAGAACGTTTACTGTGCAAATTTCACAAACATCTTGTATCAAACCAATACAAAAAGTAGTGCAACTTGCAATAATTATACTTTTTTGAAAATTATACAATTTAAAATAAAACCTCTCTGCTAATATGCTTACTCTGTCAAATAGGCCTATCAGAAACATGCCTTATTGTTATTGTGTGGTTTACATGACGTTAGTGGTAGGCTAACGTTAACTTCATGTGGATGTCTTGTTAGCCTGCCATGAGCTTCGGTTCGGTTCGCTAGGCAAAACATTAACAAAAAAAGTTTGTTTTGGTGCACTGATGAGTCAGGATAATTTCTAACTAGCCAGATAGTATTGCTCAGTGCATGTCTATAACATGCTTTGTTCAGCGAATATTCTTAAGGTGAGATGAATGATAAGAACATTAAACTTCACTGTGTTCGGTTGGTTGCTAACTAACGACATCACCTACTAGCCAGCTAGTTGTTGAACAATCTCAATAGAATTTTCGTGACGGTAAATCCAGAAAGGGTTAAAGCGGAGCTAGTAATCAAGGATCTTTGGTAAATCCCTTTCAATGCAGTATCCCTTAACATTTTTCCTTAACTAAAGAAACAATTTAAGGTATCCTGTGCAAAACCCTTAAATAAATCCCTTACCTAAGGAGAAATTAAGCCTTAAGGGTCATACTTCAGGGGAAAAACTTATTGTGTTTTGTGTTTCCCCTCACTATGCCTTGCAGTGGCACCATGCGTGCGTGTGAAAAGTCCCGTCTGAAACACTGTCGCGCGGCGCAGCGTTCCAAACGTTGTGTAATCAAATATACCGGTATGGCGGTATATTAAAAATTCGTATCATAACGAAAATATACACCGGTATACGGTGTGATACGGCTACCTAAATGCGCTAATTAAAGCCCACAGCATATAATACCACCAAAGCCTGTTGAGTCCTAATAATAATAGCGGCTTATTGTTACGTGGTAGCAAATCATGTTATCAAAGAAATAGACGTAATGTAGGAATGCACACAGATATATTGCAACAGGTAATGGTGTAGGCCTATCTGACAAAGACCTGAGTGGTTGGAACGTCATACTTGTACACTGGGCGCAAAGAAGACTATCCTCACATTTATCCCTTTGCAACTGTCAAAAAAATCCCATGAACACGGGAAGGCCTAGGGTAGCCTATACTGTACATCAGATGGCCTAAAGATTAGGCCCCTCTGCATAGCATTCAGTGATTTGCATGCAGTAATTTCAACACGGACCTTGATCTAGCCTAGTTTGGCTATTTAAAGCTACTTTATTGCCACAACACAATGTAAATGAACTATAACAAACAATAAAGGACTTAATTACACAAAGTAGGCCTACTATTTTACTGACTATAAAAAATAATAATTATGTAGGAAGTTTAGAACCCAGAATTGACCTGCACACTACAAAAGTGCACCGAATTCAACACAAATGACTCAATACACTTGGAGGAGGTATGAGTCCTTTCTTTTCCAGATATCTTAGGATTTTGCCATCGTATCGTTTCAGTATCGAGCATTGTGATATTTATGGCAGGTATCGTATCGAAGTCTTAATTTTGGTATCGTGACAACACTACTATCGACAGTACCTAGTGACGTCTAGCGATCTATGAAAGATCCATGTAAAAATCGTCCGGATTTCTCCAAATTATATAATGCATTGCCATATTTGCATTTAGCTTGTATATCAAGTATCCTGCAAAATGTAATTTATTTATTTGTGATTCCATCTGTAAATCTGAATATGACCATGGTGACCTATCTGCATACTGCCCGAAACTACTACTAAAACAGCCCATTTTCTCTTCCACAAAACGTAGCCTAATCAAGGATATTTATATTTATTTGAAATATCTGCATTGATGGGGGGCAGAAGGCAAATGTTACTTGTACTTTAGCTTTTATTCGGTGTAAACAAGCATGCATGGAAGCCTGGAGTTGTCTGTAGCTTTCTACCTTTGAAGAAAACGGGAGTATTATCGGAGGCTACTTTTGTCTCTGTTCACTACAGCTATATTTTGCATATTGCAGTCAATCCCTCAACTGGGCTAAAAGGCATATTTCCTTTCCTTCTCTCACTGCATTTTCAGAATCTCATCCTGCTGCTCCTATATCTTTCTTCGTTGTTGGTACATTTACATTTTCCAGATGAATTAAGTGGATTGAAGAAATTAGATCTACTTGGCTGGCTAGCCTAACGTTCCGCCAAACTTTTTCCGCGCACCCTTGAATTTGATAGAAGCGACTAGCGAGTGAGACACTTAAGGTTTTGCGAAACTGCTAACGTTGATGGGAGGTGTAGTTGTTATGCTGCATCGATGTTGCGGTGTATTTTGCAGACAAAGATTGACATGTTTAGAAGTCATTAACCAGTGCCACTGCGCCTAAAAAATTTTTTGCACTCACGCCATGCGTAAAATGGGTGCACTGTAGAGCCCTGATAGTAATGTGTAAGGCGGTTTTAGTTACTAATACAATCATTTAATCCCCTCCCCCAACATGTAAATGTACCGTTTGTTGTCTGTAACAATTTCTGTGACTAAGCCATGTTCATGCTTGTTTGGTTTTTAGCTTGATGACTGAGGGAGAGGGTTTACACCAGTCATGACTACACCGAGGTTAAGACCTAACTATGGAGCACAATGATGATCATCAGATCTTTGCTGAACACACAGGATGAGCTTCATGCTTTTTGTTCACAGATGAAGAGGTTCCAGCAGATATGGTGGCAGAGGAATCTGGGAATCCGGCAGCTCAAAATAGTCCGTACCAGCTACGAAGGAAGTCACTGCTACCGAAGAGAACAGCCTGTCCCATGAGCAAAACGAGCATGGAGGCAAGTCTGAGTTCAGGCAAAGGCCACTATAGTCCCGCTCCAACTAGCTTCTGTGTTAACTGCACAGGGATTACAAATCCGGAACCGTTTGTAGCCTTTAACGGTTGAAATATCCTTTTAGAACATATTCTGGCCTCAGATAAATGTGAAGTCCTGTTAGAAAAACTCGGGCCTTTGATAACATAGAGAGTGGAATTAACCCCCCCCCCCCCTTCTCCCTATCCTCCTGAATTCATTACTGTTGGTGTCTGAGAGAGAGCCAGACTCAGCTGCCATGGTGATTTATCTCTCTCATTGCAAAGGTGATGTTTCAATCTGTTATTTAACTCATTTGGAGTCCCCGCTTCATTAAAACCAACTGACATTTAGATAAAGGCCATTTGAGGTAATGGCCTAATTTGGTCCGACAAAATCAGTCAGCACCTGCACCATTTTGAATCCGTTAACTTAGAGGTGATCGCATCACCTCATGAATTCTTTTTTGAATGGAAGGCCTGGTCATGTCAATCCAAGTAGGCTGAACATATGGAACATATGGCGATGGATAAAGGGATGTTTGTAGCTAATCATATTTTGTGTTCACAGGGTGCCTCGACTTCAACCACAGAGAACTTTGGTCACAGAGCCAAACGTGCCAGAGTATGTGGAAAATCGCAAGACCTGCCAGGTAAGGAGCTAGGATTAGTGTTAGCTGTCACACACAGAAAAAAAAATTCTCACAATTTACACCAACATCAAACCAGTGCTGCTACAGATATACAGTCCAGTCATCATGCAAAATCTCCGTCATATCTCTGTCAAGGAACTGTAAAAATGTATCATAACAAAACAGTTATGATAAATATTAAAGTTTCTGTAAGGATAGGGGCCAATAAATCCATAGCATACGAGTCAGCCCTTGTTTGCAAAGTCCAATTGAATGTTTCCCCTCCCCGTCTCAGCTGCACCAGCAGAGCAGTATCTCCAGGTGAGACTACCTGACGAGGTGGTCCTGAAGATCTTCTCGTACCTGTTGGAGCAGGACCTCTGTCGGGCTGCCTGTGTCTGCAAGCGTTTCACTGAGCTGGCCAACGACCCCATCCTATGGTGAGACTTCTGCTTGACTGCAGTATCATTTACTCTGCTTTACTTGTTCGTTGTACGTGTTCATATCTCCAGATGCTTATTTCTATTCTCATATCTCTATTCTTTGTTACCTTGTGTTTGTCTGTCCGCACACACATTACAGGAAGAGGCTTTACATGGATGTGTTTGAGTACACACGTCCCATGATGCACCCCGAGTCTGGAAAGTTCTACCAGATCAACCCCGATGAGTACGAACAGCCCAACCCCTGGAAGGAGAGCTTTCAGCAGCTGGTATGCGTCTCTGTAAACACCCACTAGTTTTGCCTCTGCTCAGTTATAGACCTGATCAGCCTGCTAGTTTCCTCATTTGTGGAGGTGATCTAAAAGCCAGGTGGAGCCTTACAGGTGGAGGGTTTCACAGTTGCTCTCAAGTAACATTATTTACAACTAACAGGCTTGTTTGTTTGTTTGTTTGTTTGTTTGTGCAGTACAAAGGAGCACATGTTAAGCCAGGCTTCGCTGAACATTTTTACAGCAACCCAGCCAGATACAAAGGCAGGGAGAACATGCTGGTGAGTTGTGGTATTTGGTCGTCGTGGTCTTCTGAAGCTCATCCTGGTCAGTAACTTGTTAACTAACACCACTCCCTATCTTGCTGTTCCAGTATTACGACACCATCGAGGATGCCCTTGGAGGGGTCCAGGAGGCCCACTTTGATGGCCTGATATTTGTCCACTCGGGGATCTACACGGATGAGTGGATTTATATTGAGTCACCAATCACAATGATAGGAGCTGGTATGTGGTGTGGCCTGGACATAGTCATTCATGACATCATTTCCTGGTCTGTAAATACACTGCCTCTGTACACGCACTACTTTAATTTAATTAATTTCACAATTATTTATTGTCCCTAATTTTAGCCCCTGGCAAAGTAGCTGATAAAGTCATCATTGAAAACACAAGAGACTCCACATTTGTGTTTATGGAGGGATCTGAGGACGCGTACGTGGGCTATATGACCATAAAGGTAGGTTGTGAACATCATTGGATGTTACAGAATTGATGTTTTTATCCTCGTCTGTGGTAATAAACAGTAGGTAAATAAGGCTGTGCCTCTATGCGCTAAATCCTGATCTGTCTGTGTGTGACTGTCTGTCTTTTCTGTAGTTTAACCCTGATGACAAGTCAGCTCAGCACCACAACGCTCATCACTGCCTGGAGATCACGGTCAACTGTAGTCCCATCATCGACCACTGTATCATCCGTAGCACCTGCACCGGTATGAATAACAACTACTCTCTGTGTCTGTCCTAGCTGACCTTGACTATTTAAGTTTGAAGCAGTCTGGAGCCTAGACCAGATTGGAATACCATATTGTTTACAGCCTAAACTGAATTCTTCTCTATAATCTTATTGTGCGATATAACTTCTGCATTAAACCCAGATCTATTTCATTGGTGTCAGGTATACTGTGTCATTTGAGCATTTGGTGTTAGGACAGATTTTTGGTTATGCTAGTGTGAGTGTTTTGGCCATATCCCCTGTAACATACTGGTGTGAGCCCTTTGCCAAAGCTCTGTGTGTGTGTGTGTGTGTGTGTGTGTGTGCTCTGGTGTCCCTGCAGTGGGCTCAGCCGTGTGCGTAAGCGGCCAGGGCGCTTGTCCAACCATCAAACACTGCAACATCAGCGACTGTGAGAACGTTGGCCTATACATCACAGACCACGCACAGGTAAGACAAACTCATTCTTTTTCTCACAAAGAAAAATTAGATGCATACGAAAACATTAAAAATTTGAAAGGTTTTGAATTCCTTTCCACAGTCAAATGTGTGTTGTGTTTACGATGTATTGTATTAAATGGCCACAGTAGAACACCATTTTCAAGCTAATAATTGCCCCTCCTCTCTCATTCTAGGGTATATATGAAGACAATGAGATCTCCAACAATGCTTTAGCTGGCATCTGGGTGAAAAACCATGGCAACCCCATCATTAGACGGAACCACATCCACCACGGCCGAGACGTGGGCGTGTTCACCTTTGACCATGGCATGGTGCGTACAACGGCGGACAACAAACGGCTTTAGACTTTAGGATCTTGAGTGGCGTTTTCCCTCCTCTTCATTCAGAAAGCAGTAGATGCACAAAGTGTGTGTGTGGGGACATGGGGCTGTGTATGAACATGTTTGTTTGTTTGTTTGTTTGTTTGTGTGTGTGTGTGGTATACTGCTTAATCGCCTTGAAGAGGCAAGCATTGCTATCCTGAAGCTTAATCCTCATCACTGACGGACCCCTCTACCACAGCAGTTACATAAGTGTCTTAATCCTGTGCCGGAAAATTCAACTCCTCCAAAAAGGAGTAAATTGTAAATTTATGGAGATCCGCCCAGTGCTGTTTTGTTACTTTGAAGTTTTGGATGAACACCCCCCCCCCCCTTTCCCTAAAAGAAAGTCACCTCTGAAAACTAAACCACACTCTCCCCCTCACAGGGCTACTTCGAGAGCTGCAACATCCACCGGAACCGGATAGCGGGCTTCGAGGTGAAGGCCTACGCCAACCCTACGGTCGTACGCTGTGAGATCCACCACGGTCAGACAGGTGGCATCTACGTGCACGAGAAGGGCCGGGGCCAGTTCATTGAGAACAAGATCTATGCAAACAACTTTGCTGGGGTCTGGATCACCTCCAACAGCGACCCCACCATCAGGTGCTTAGTATAACATCATCTTTTATGCTCTGTTGTATATGCATGACTGATGTTTGATTTTCCCATACATGGATAATGCCTAGTCCAAGGCTTAGTTCTAGATTTGTTTCTTTCAATGGAGATTTCCATTGAAGTTCATCTTTAATTCAGGACTGGGCTTAATTCATGTAGAGGAATGACACTGCTTCCATATGTTTCTGTCTAGTACAACATGTATGGGTTTGTTCAAGAAGTATGAATGGTACTTTATGGCGCTTTGGAAGACTAAAGTTGGTCTACTATACACAGGGGTAATGCCATCTTCAATGGGAACCAAGGCGGAGTTTACATATTTGGCGATGGACGGGGGCTTATAGAAAGCAATGATATCTATGGCAATGCCTTAGCTGGTATCCAGATTAGGACTAACAGCTGCCCCATTGTCCGGCACAACAAGATCCACGACGGACAGCACGGAGGCATCTACGTGGTATGTAAACATGCAATCTAGAAATTTAGTTTGCCTCCGCTTCAGCATGGGGTAAAAAGCAAGCTTTACCATAACTAAGCTATGTATGGAAGATCTGTTTTTAATTTGTCGTAAGATTGTAAAGACTGATTTTCTTGTGTCTCTGAAGCATGAGAAGGGCCAGGGTGTGATCGAGGAGAATGAAGTGTACAGTAACACGCTAGCTGGGGTGTGGGTGACCACAGGAAGTACACCAGTCCTGAGGAGGAACCGCATCCACAGTGGGAAACAGGTGTGTGTGTGTGTGTGTGTGTGTGTGTGTGTGTGTGTGTGTGTGCCATGTTTGTGTTTCATTCAAAGGAATTATCTGTAGTGCCAGTAATGAATTTGCATGCTAAATATTTGTTTTTGTATGTAAACACGCAGGTTGGTGTTTACTTCTATGACAACGGCCATGGTGTCTTAGAGGACAACGACATCTACAATCATATGTATTCTGGTGTCCAGATCAGGTGAGTGATGACCCTGCAACAGTCATAATGAGGATTTTTACTTCATCATATCTGTTTTGCTGCCGATCGATTGCTAATGCCTGTCTGCTCTTCCTCAATAAACAGAACTGGCAGTAACCCCAAGATCAGACGAAACAAGATCTGGGGAGGGCAAAATGGTGGCATCCTTGTTTACAACTCTGGTGAGTACTATCATATTAGTCTCTGAATTTATTTTCCCCTGGAGCCCAAACACTCTTGTCAGTGCTCAAAAAGTCCTGCCCCTGGCCTTGGTAAGAATCTGGTAAGAATCATTTTTGCTTTGTGCCATTTCACCAATGCCACCGTCGATGAATATCTTAACTTTTCTTCAACTTAGGTTTGGGTTTCATTGAAGACAATGAGATCTTTGACAATGCCATGGCTGGGGTGTGGATCAAAACGGACAGCAACCCCACGCTACGGAGGAATAAAATCCACGACGGGAGGGATGGAGGCATCTGCATATTCAACGGCGGAAGAGGTGAGCTTCCAGGGTGACCGTAGATGCGAACGTTTGCGAACAATTGAACACAATCTGCGGAGGTAGTTCTCTACGAACATACAGTGGAACTGGGAGTGAGCTTAATGAAGGTAACAATGCAATTACCGTTACAATATAATGTTAACACCAAATCATTCGAATTGAACTGTTCAGAGAAAACATGTTCACCACAAACGTTCGCCACTGTTTGCCAAATTTGAACGTGCCTCTGGTGCCCTCTAGTCTTCAACTGGCCTAGTCAGCTCTCCCTGTGTCTGGAGACATCCGGCTGGTCTCTCTGACTTGAAGATTCAAGCCACTTCTCTTCATTTGTCTGCAAAGATGGCTTGGCACACTCTCACAGGGAGCAAATAGATCTATTGGGAGAGATTAGAAACCTACTGGATGGAGTAGTACTGATACTTTTTTGTGTGTGTTCAGGTTTGCTCGAGGAGAATGACATCTTCAGGAACGCTCAGGCCGGAGTTCTTATTAGTACCAACAGTCATCCCGTATTACGGAAAAATCGGATATTTGATGGCTTCGCCGCAGGTAGGATGGAATGAGATTAAACATGGTGATGTCACTTGTATCTAATAAATGATTGATTTGTAAGTAAAAGCCGGCATTGTGTTCCCTGAACAGGTATCGAGATTACAAATCATGCTACGGCGACGTTAGAGGGCAATCAGATTTTCAATAATCGCTTTGGAGGGTTGTTTCTAGCATCTGGTGTCAATGTTACTATGAAAGGTAAAAAGCAAAGATTATTTTCTCTGTATATTTACGTAGAAATGCTGAAAGTAATGAGATGTGCATATCTTGAGTGAGCAGACGTTAATGTCCCGCTTGCTTCACTGTCTCCATCTCTGCAGATAATAAAATAATGAACAATCAAGATGCTATCGAGAAGGCTGTGAGCAGAGGTCAGTGCCTGTACAAGATTTCCAGTTACACCAGCTATCCAATGCACGATTTTTACAGGTAACCACTCTTGTCTTCTTCTGGTCAACCTCTTCTAAATGTTGGCAGAATTTGGCCCTACCTCATGTTCATCTCCTCTCCCTGCAGGTGTCACACCTGTAACACGACAGACCGCAACGCCATCTGTGTGAACTGCATCAAGAAGTGCCACCAAGGGCATGATGTAGAGTTTATTAGGCATGATAGGTTAGTGTCCTCTCCCCTACTTCCTCAAATGATGTTCAGCAAGTGGTTCCAGTGGTATCCTCAAATAAAGTGAACAAGGCCTTATGCTTCACACTTTCAAAGTGAAATAAACATTTAAGTTAATTGAAAGTGAAATTATGTTGAAAGTAAAGTAACTAGTAAAAATGTTTTCCCCTGATTGACTTTAGTGCTATAGTCACTCACCTGCCTTGTCTCTATTGCCAGGTTTTTCTGTGACTGCGGCGCAGGGACGTTGTCAAACCCGTGCACACTGGCCGGAGAGCCCACGCACGACACGGACACACTCTATGACTCGGCGCCCCCTATCGAGTCCAACACCCTGCAGCACAACTGAGCTCCCGAGGCCTTGGCCCCCTGACGCCTCTCCAAGACTCTTCCCCCGCTCCCCCACCACATACGCACACACACAGACAGACACACACACACACACACACCCCCCGCCTCTCCCCAGCCCATCATGCGCGTGCTCCAAACCCAGCTCACAGGGCTTAACAAGCTAGATGTAAAACAGTTACACGTCACTTGGACTTGTTCAACGTAAAAATTAATGAGAGAGAAAAAAAAAAAGAAAATGTCCACTTGGACAACGCAAGCAGAGGGGACATTTATATTTAAAACAAAACAGAAGTCATGGGGGGGGGGAGAAAAAGAATGCATTCTGCTGTGGACTTGGCTTTTTTTCTGTTTCTTTTCTTGCGACCCCAAGTTTAAAAAAAAAAAAAAAAAAAGATTTCCAATGGGATGGAGCTGTCAGCATGCAGAACTGGGTGTGTAACCGGCGCTCAGCACCCCCCCACCACCCACCCCGCCCGCCCTCCCCTCCTGGAGGCAGAGGGGTATATGGGAGAGGGAGAGAAAGAGAGAGATTCCTTTATCCCCCCTTCCCTTCACACCCACCCCAAAGTCCTGTCCCCAAGTCACTTGGGAGATGGTTCCCGACAGGAAGTGGAATCTCCCGAGGATGCGTGTGCCGCCGGCCCTCCGAGCAGCAGCCCTGTTGTGTGTACAAGTATGGACAAGTGTGTGTGAGCGTGTGTGTGTACAAGTACGGACAGATGACCCAGCACTTCAGCTTTTTCACTTTTTTTTTTTGGTTCATCATTTTTTTTTTTTTTTTTTTTTTTTTTTTTTTAAAAAGAAAAGATGTTATTGAGATTTTGATTTTAATGCTTTCTCATGTAGTTTTGTATTTTCAAGCAAAAATCTTAATGTACTTGAATATCTTTTATTTTATTAAATATATTAATTTGTGGGTGGGTTGGGAGGGAGGGTGGGAGGGTGGGGTTACTATACTTTAGACTTGCTGTAATTGTACTCATGCTGCAGGGTGTAAGTTCTTTCTGTGAAAGAGATTATTGGGGGTAAGGGGAGGGAAGCAATGGATAACACTAACTGCCCTCCAGCAATGTTGAATTTATTGGTATAGAAGGAGAAGGGAGGGAGGGAGGGAGGGAGGGGGGGGGTGTTAAGAAAAAGAGACGTTGGATTTTAACCGTTTTAGCATAATACAGTGTTTTCACGAGACTGGTGGTGTGACACTTTTCTTGGCCCTATAAACATTTTTGTAGTGTGTTTAGATTTAGTAAAAAAAAAAATGCCCACCCTTTGCCCTGTCCCCAATCCTGTTCCTTTCATTTCCTGGTTTTTGGTGAACTGATGTGTGCGTGTGTTTAGAACACTCCTCTGAAATGCCCAAAGTGAGATTATCCTCCAGAATTGACTGTGATTAAAGATCAGCCTGACGGTGTAGTCAACTTTTGAGGGCCAGTCTCGTGGAAGCACTGATGTCAGAACCAAGCCTTGATCTAGCCTCAACTGGGCTGGCCAAAATGGCGTCGGTTCCCATTGGTGTACACATTGCTGGAGATATTTCTCTTTTTTGTCTTCTTACAAGGAGAAGCTTCTGCTCCAGTGAAGCTGAGACGAGTATCTAGACAGCTGTTTTATTTTTTTGCTTTTTTTTTTTGTTTGTTTTCCTCCCCCAATCCAAGTGTATTTGGTG
The DNA here is from genome assembly GCF_018492685.1 of Alosa sapidissima. Lineage (NCBI taxonomy): Eukaryota > Metazoa > Chordata > Actinopteri > Clupeiformes > Clupeidae > Alosa > Alosa sapidissima. The sequence continues at coordinate 17,585,280 of NC_055972.1, read as the reverse complement.
ACTGTGGGTTCTCATACAGCCTGAATTGTATGCATGTTCCATAACATCTAGACTTAATATATTGTGGAGTATTCAATAACCATTATGTAGATGTTAGTATTAATCAAAAAGGGTATAATTTCCTAGGCAAAGAGGAAAGTGTTTCATTTTTAAAAATAAACTTTATTAGATCATTTCAGTAGTGAATGTTGTGATACATGGGGGGGGTAGAAAAACAGTATGGAAACAGAACTCATGGGAGGGGTGGGGTCAGTGGAAGGAACCAAGCATGCTTCCATCACAGACTGCCAATCATCTCAACTAGGGGGGTGAACTGCTCCAAGCCGGCAGAGGGATCCTCAGCAAACGCACAGAGCTTCCTGTTGCGAGAGAAGAAAGGGGGTGGGGGGGGGGTTAGTGTGAGAAGTGGGGCATGATTCGGCAAATTATTGAGTGGTTGGACTGTTCAAAATTGCAATCAATCTATATATAATATGTGATAAGTTCAGAAGCAAATCACACTGTTGTCTACTACTGAGAATCCACACAGTTCTTACCTGAAGAGCCGGAGGGTGACCGTGCTCTTCTCAAACTCTTTGGCCTTCCTGTGGCCAGATTGGATGACCGCCTCTGGGAGGCTGGCCAGTCTGGCAGCATTGAAGCCATAGCTCTTGGGACAAGCACCGCCGATGAACTTGTAGAGGAACGTGATAGTCTCCTGACTGGAGTCTTCGCACTCATTCTCGACCATGCAAGCCTGTCAAGGTAGCGGAAAGGGGGAAGACAAGACCGAAGATGCCATGTCAATATTGGGCTTACAACCCAGTGGGGTATTTCAAGTACATGGTTCAGAGACAAGTCTGCAATTGGCAAGAGTTGACAAATGATCTACGGCCAACTTCTAGATTTACCCAAAGAGCCCTATGACTGTATAAGTTTGTTCTTAGGGCTTGTTCACTTAGGGTTCAGATAGACACGTTCTGGTGATGGATTATTTGAGACAAACAGTCCTTCAACACTTGCATACCAGTAATTGTATATGATCACAAAATACTGCCCTCCAGTGGCAAAAAAGAAAGTATGCTGCAGGATGTCAATTTCGACATGCATTTCCAGAAATATTTGGATAATGGAGATTCTTTTAATACTAGAAAACACCTTATCCTTAACTATGATTATTTGATTACCACTTAAAATACTATTAGCAGCCTTCAATCGTTGTTCAATCAACTTGTTCAATGCAAAATATCAAATTGATCCCTGGCCAATAACCTACATTATGATGCCCCCTTGTGGCAAACATGTACAACTAGTGTAAACAAAACAACCAAAAAAAGGACATGTTGGTGCAACTGCATTCAAATGCGCCATTTGGTCATTGCACAGTAACACAAGGGCTGCTGGCTGTCTGGATTCAGAATGTGACAAAAGTTTACCAATAAGTACACATCCAGAATGAGGGATACGTGGAATGGCGAGTCTGACCAAATTACTGTAATCATATATAATCATGATTTTGAAATATAAAATCTCATCATTATGAATATGTTACCATAATATCTGAATGTGGTCCCCTGACATTAGTGAACTGTGGGGAATTCCAAGTATGTGGTTTTATGACAAACCTGAGTAGGTAGACCCAAATGGGTAAACCAAATAGAAGAGCCCTACGGCTTTGTTTTGAAAGGACAATCCTGCAGGGCTCCTCGTGTAAGAGGTTTACCAAAGGAGTACCTAATTAACTCCGTCAGGTTTGTCATTAAACCATGTCCTTGGTGTCCCCTCCAGGCCAGTCAGCACTCACCATGTGGCCTAGTCTGACAGAGGGGTCCTGGGCGCGGTCCTCCACCAGGGAGTGGTAGTGGGTGGAGAAGAGCGTGCGGCAGCAGATCCGTTCGGCCAGCTCCTTCACCACAGCACTGGCGATCGCCGTGCCGTCATACGTGGCTGTGCCCCTACCTGCACAGAAGGCACAAACAATGGCGTTAGGACACACACACACACGGAAACAGGACTGTATCTAGGCAGGACAGAGGTTAGCCAGGATGACTGCTAATGGCCTCACCCAGCTCGTCGAGGAGCACGAGGGAGTGTCTGGTGCCGTGCAGGAGGATGCTGGCTGTCTCGCTCAGCTCCACAAAGAAGGTACTCTCCCCTGGAACACAGAAATGAGTCAGAGTTGCTCTCCCACAGGCCATTCCAACTCAGTCAGAAGACTTACATTCAATCATTGTTGACAGCCACGCATCATTGATGTGCATGTTCAATTTCAATTTAATTTCCTTTATAGCGCTAATAATCGTTGAAAGCCAAAAGCCTGAATGGTAAGTTAAACCTTGAGCAGGACCCAGACATGAAATGTGACGCAGCTAAAACTACATGGTTATGGTTATTATATGTAGCAGACGCTTTTGTCCAAAGTGACTTACAGAAAATGAACCTTACAATAGTTATAATTAACAGTTAACAGTTTTTAAATGACGTCTCCCAAAGGCAGTGACTGACAATATTAACAATATTAAGACTTACATTCAATCATTGTGTAGTTGGTGAACATCACGATAGTGGAATCAAACCAGCAGAGAGACAGCAGAGTGATCTGATCTGTATGTGGCACTGCCAGTACCATGCTTTGGTGCACAACCACCGGCTTGTGGTTTTTTAACTCACCAGCCATGATGCGGTCAGAGGCCCCCAGGCGGGTGAAGACTCTGTCCACGGGGGTGAAGCGCAGGGACTCGGCAGGCACGTAGCAGCCCAGCTGGCCCAGGATGACCATCAGCCCACACTGGACGGGAAGGAGAGGAGTCAGCAGGTTGGTAAACAAGAACAACACGTTTCATTCAGGGATGTAGCGGAGGCTAAACGCAAGAAAACACAGTTTAACCACCTCTGAAGTTTCAGAAAGAGTTTATCTACCTCTTACCTCAAAAGAGTTTATTCACCAATTGCAACTGTTAACATTCGAAAATCACACTGTATTATCCACATTCACGATATGTATACTCTAGGAACCATTTAATACCAGGGCAATTCCACGCAAAACCGTCACACCCATAACACCAACACAATGCCATGGTATTTAGTTGCCGTTATGGACGTGACAGTTTTGCATGGAATTGCCCACCACTGATATTGTTATAAACATTGGACAATAACCTCCACCATCATCAAACATGTTCTGAATGCCTTTTTTAAAAATCCAATAAAGCATGGCGCAGTCCACCTCGTGATCACAGAAATCATAGTTTACCCACCTCTTATTTTACCACTACATCCCTGATTTCATTGATAAAGCACTTTTCTACCCAAAGCGCTTTGCTGTGGGGGGGGGGGGGGGGGGGGGGTTCTCTCACTACAACCACCACCAATGTGTAGCACCCATCTGGGTGACACATGGCAGCCATTTTGTGTCAGAAAGCTCACACCAGTTTGATGTGTAGAGGGGGAATCAACCAATGGCAGGGGGAACACCACGCTTGCGGAAGGTACATTGGTCCTACCGACTGAACGTTCATTTGGAAGCTACATGAAGAGTTAATATTAAACTGATTTCATAATGAATTAAATTTCATCATACGCAGAGAAGAATAGGGATTCAACATGAGACGAATACATCATAGGGATAAAATGTTTAAGGCAAATGTGTTTCATTAGCCTAGAAATCTAGACGCGCCCCTAGCGGCAGCGGCTAGTCTAGCAACTCTCCGTTGGCTTGTGAGCTCCAGAAATCGAAACTTAATCAGGGCATTGAAATCGTGTATAGAGTCGTTTGGTGGGCTTAACATAATGATTGATGGCAGAGTTGCAACGGTTTGGCTTGAATTCCCTGCTACTTGAAAACAAATATCCTATTGCGTGCAGAGGGAATTTGAAAGACAACCGATTATCCCGCCCTTCGGACTGAGCACTGCGAACGGTGAGTGCCCAGACCCTACATTTTAATGTGGGTCTGGCTCGCCAGGCTAGTGTTTCATCATTTTGAAGCTATGGAAATAACTAGCAACTGACTGTTCCTAACTGTCAATATGAACTCTATATATTTTACTATAGAGCTGTTGCCTGTTGTGGTACAACTAAGATAAGTAGTGTGCCTGTGTTAAACCACAGTCTCCTTCCTGCCTCACCAAACAAACTGTTGGCACAGGTGGTGGGTGTAGGGTATGCAACAATCAAGCATGAAGGTTGACAAAAACCAACCAGTGAAAAGTTGCCTTATTATTCAACACAAATACTTTACTTTTGGGGACATCTGAAAGGTGTGGGTGGTGAGAGATGTTTGTTTACTGTGTAACTTATTTCTAAGTTAACCACAGCATCTCACTAACAGTCCTGTCTGTGGAGACCCACCTGTCTCATGAGTGTGGATTTGCCCCCCATGTTGGGTCCAGTGACCAACACACAGGTTGCACTCTCCTTCCCTGCCCAATGACCCTCGTCCTCCTCCGCGCCCGGGCAGCCGATGAAGATGTCGTTGGGGATGAAGTCGTCCCCGAAGAAGGTCTTGGTGACGCATGGGTGCCGGGACCCCCGCAGGTCCAGGAAGGGGGAGGCGTCCTGGTCGCTCCCCGGGAGCAGCACCTCCGGCCGGGCCATGGGCCCGTCTCCTGCCTGGCTGTACCGCGACAAGCTCAGGAGAACATCTGCCACACACACAATGTACATACAGGCTTATCCTTCAGCAACGTGAACACCATTTGAACCAACACATGTAGCCACATTTCACACTGACTTTAAACTTGACAAATGAGAAATCCCACGCACATACATCCTGTTGTTGCAGGCAGCTCACTGCGCCGGGATTAGTGTGTGCTTCACCTCACTGTGTTCACTGTGTGCTGAGTGTGTTTCACTAATTCACGGATTGGGATAAATGCAGAGACCAAATTTCCCTCACGGGATCAAAAGAGTATATATACTTATACATCCAAACTAATTAACAGACCACATAAAGGCCCTTCTCTCTGCATGCGCTGAGCAAATACCCCCTTGACTAGCACTGCTCTCTCACCAACTAATGGAGCACGTATCCTTTTAGCCCCAGCCATGTCTACTCAATTCAGACTAATAAGACACGAAAGAGGCAGCCCGAGTTAGATTAGAGATCAGCGCAATCAACAGTCACCATAGAATGTGCTGCCATAATTCCTCTACCTGGAGGCGGAAGGAGCTTTTGAATATTTAAAGTCTCTGTGTTAAATGAGAACAGATGAGTGAAGACGGGGACGAGGCTAATGATCAGTTTCATAAAAGAGACTCCCGCTCTCGACTGTCGACAGCTCTCATTTTACACTCTCAGGATCGAAGACATGACTACACACGTCTTCCCCCTTGCGCTTATTCTTCGCTTCATCTGCAGAGCTAATTAATGGCCAAAGGCCGCTTTCGATAGCTCACCGAGATAATCATCATCATCATCATCATCTGGGCAAATACAGCCCGGCTTCCACTAGTAGCGCCGCACTAAAGGCTACAGTGCACTCTTTGCATTCTGAATGAAGGGCGCCAGTGTGGCAATATCAATTATTCAAAGGAAAGCCTCTCTGCTAGCGATGGCCTGTTCTAGAACCGCATTAACAGCCCATTGGAGGGCACTAAACGGAAAGAGGCCGAGGGCCAAGAGGTGGGAAATCATTCGGGCCAAACAAACACTTATTGACACAGCTGGGGCGAATTCCATAATATATTTATGACCCTTCCCCTATCTGCCCATTCAAACAGTTTTGTCCCCGTCCTCCTCCTCCACACAGATGGATTACTCATACACTTATGCTTGACCTCATTATGGAGTAATTACTCCACACTTGGAAGAGCTAATTAAATTCACCACCGTGACCATCTCTTAGAATCTTTGGACTGTGAGAATGAGACCGTGAGTGAGTGTGTTCCACTTTCTCTCAGTGTCTGAGTAGGAGTGTGTGTGTGTGTGTGTGTGTGTAAAAGATCGGACGTTTTTATCATACCGAGCACAGACATGCACTCCACGGCCGTCTGCCAGTCCCTGTAGTTCTTGTCGAAGTTGTAGAAGAGCCTCCTCATGCAGTCCTTGAGTGCGGCGTCCCTCTTCTCCTCCCAGCTCTGCAGCTCGGAGAACCAGCGCTCGATCTCCCTGGTGGAGTAGCGCTTCCAGCCCTTCTTGGTGGACCTCACCTCGTACTCCTCCGGGATGTTCCGCTCAGACACGCTGTCCGGGACCTCCATCTGGTAGCGGTTCCTGCCGGTGCCCCAGTAGGAGAGAGTCTTGCAGCCGAGCCTCTTCTTCTGACGGTCCAGGTACTCTTGCAGGTTCCTCTCGCAGTCTTTGACCCCACTCAAGGCCTGATCGTACTCCGGATCGAAGCCGGCCTTGGGGGTTATGACGCCGGTGTTGCGAGCCTTCTGGTGGTCGAAGGCCGTGTCCCAGCGCTTCAGCTCGGGGGAGAGGTCCGGGAAGAGTCCCTCGCCATCGTCCGTCTTCAGGACCAGCACCTGGCGGAGCATCTTGGAGCGGAACCCCTCGGTCACAGCCGACAGGACGGCCACGATCTCCTGCATGGCCTTGAACCCTTCGAGCGCGGCGAGGAAGTCAACGATCTTGCGCTTGCTGTAGACCACCTCCTCGTACATGACGGCCCGGCTATCGGGGTGGTCTTGGCCCTTCGCAGGCATGCCGATGCTGTGAATCTTGCTTAGGAGTCTCTCAAGATCCGGAAGCTTCTTGAGGAGATCGGTCACCTCCGACGCCTGGGCCGGAACGCCGATGAGATCTTCCAAGGCATCCAGTCGATCCGAGATGGAGGACGGGTTGCACAGTGGAGCACACAGCCACTGCTTCAGAAGTCTTTTGCCGAAAGGTGTGCAACAGGTGTCCAGACGCTCCAACAGAGTACCTTCCAGACCACCTGTGGATCCATTCTGGAGAATCTCCAGGTTGGCCAAGGTCACCCCATCTAGGACCATTCGCTGGCGGGTCTTGGCGAAAAAGCTGGACGATCCCTCCGACTTCTCCATCTCCACATCCACTGGAACGTACTCCTCGAAGTTGGCCATGGAGAGCAGCTCGTGGTCCACGAGACACTTCTTCAGGTAGAAGATGCAACCTCCAAGAGCCGAGAGGGCGAGCTCATAGCCCTCTTTAGGGGTAAGGCATAATGAATCGCTCTCGGAGGTCATGCTTTTCAGTGTGGACGGGAGGGCGGCACCTCCAGAGTCTTCGCTCTTCTCAGCGCTCTCTTTGAAGTAGTTCTCCTCGGCCAGGGCTTTCAGAGTTTTCTGGGCATCCCAGAACTGCGAGCTGGCGCTGAGTCCCTCCTGGATGGCCGAAGACAGCGAGGCCTTGAGGATTTTGCGCGTCTCGGCCGACGGGTTGCCCTTCTCGAAGAGCACCTGCGCCGGTGTGTAGTGGGCCGCCAGTGTGCGCAGGCGTGAGCAGTGCCGGTCGTCGCGGAACTGGCCCACATAGAACTGGCCCACCGAGGTGTCCACAAAGCACACGCCGTAGGTGTGCGACTGCCCGCTGCCGCCCTCGCCCTCAGCCCGTTCCTTTATGCTCAGCAGGTACTTGCTGTGGCTCTCGGACGGCTCGCCGTCCAGCACGCTGTAGGTCTGCGTGCCGCGCGTGATCACACGGCACACCTCGCGGCGCACCACTCGGTCGAACTTGGTGGGCCGCGCCATTTTCTTGCAGCGCGCCTCCATCATGTCGGGCGTCTCCGTCTGCTCCACGCGGGCCACCTTGTAGCCCTTCTGCACCAGCACGTCCGAGAAACGGCCGAAGGCGATCTCGGGGAAGCCCGAGTGCGCCCACGCGCCCTTCATGAAGGTGAGGCCCAGCTCGTTGACGCCGATGACCGCGTCCATGTGGTAGAGCTCGTAGAACTTGCCCACCTTGTAGAAGAGCACGGCGTCGAACATCTTCGACTTGAGCTCCCACCAGCGGCGCATGCCCGGCGTGGTGCGGTTCAGGAAGTCGTCCGGCACGTAGAGCGTGGTGGGGTCGTAGTCCTCCTCGGACTGCCGCCGCCGCCGCGTGTCCTTCCTGCGGCCCTCCTGCAGCCACTCCAGCTTCTCGTGGTCCCACACGGTCACGGCGCCTTCCATTCCTCCGGCACCGCTGCTCTCACTGTCAAAGGTGGTCGGCGCTGAGAAGGCCGAGAGTTTGGACTTGGCACCTGCCGACGCAGATGAGGCGGCTGAGACGTTTCTCTTGGGTGGTTCTGAGGGAGACAGCGCCTTGGGCTTGGCTTTCGCGGGCTTTTCCGTGGGACGTTTGCGCTTCAGGGGCTTGACGGGGCTGTCCGGTTCGGTCTCTGGCTCGCTCTCCTCTTCCTCCTCCTCAACCTCTTCCTCACCGCTGCTAGCACCGTCCTCATCCTCTTCGCTGCTGCCTTCCGCCTTGTCGGGCTTGAACTCGTCACCAGAGTCTTCGCTGTCGGATGCCACCACGATGCGGCGCCGTTTGGACTTCTGGCCTTTCTCAGTGGCCATCCGGGATAAGCGTCGCCCGGACTTCACCTCCTCTTCCTCAGACTCCGCCTCATCACTCACGGTGGAGTTGTCAACCTGCAGTATAAAGTGGTCTACTTAAATTCAACAAAACATTTAATGTGTATATGCCAACATCTCAAGTTGTGAGTCTTTGCTACATGCAACGTATAAGTACATATTGTATGTATTGCTACTACTTATGGTATACTATAGCAAAGTCTAGTAATTTTTTTTTCACATAGATCTCCGTTTCTCAAGGTCACCAAGTACTGTCGGTATGAAAACAATTGGTTTTAACTAGCTTGAGTTGCTGCAGCCAACAGTTAGAGCTTCCAGCCAGCTACGTTGCTACACTAATGTTCATGAGCCCCCATGTTCATGCCCCCAGAGTGTAGCGCTGTAGCTGGCTACTTTAGCTGTTTGCTGCAGTAACTCGAGCTACGTAAAACCGATCGTTTCGTACCGACAGTACCCGGTGACCTCGAGAAACGGAGATCTACGTGAAAAATTGTGTTATATATTTTTTTATTAATAGCACCATCATGTAGTACTAAGTTATTTATCACCACCACCTCCATCCAACTGTTCTTTGAAGTGCCTCACCTCCATCTCATCTTCCTCATCTTCCTCATCATCAGATGGATCTGTGCACAGTGGCATCTTCAGTCTCTCCTCTGTACTTTTGGCCATGGCAGCGTCTGCCAGCTCCATGGCGCGCCGAATCACAGGCTTCCCACTGAAGAACAAGCCTCCTGATTTAGCCTCAGTGCTGTTTGAACCTGGCATGGACAAAACGGTAAACAACGGTTATCGTTATCTTGTTGAAGGTCAACAACACTCTCAGATTAACCCTTAACACGCCATACTTACCTGATACTTTACTAATCATAAAAGCAGTGGTACAAACCTACACCCAAGATTATATTTTCAGTCAGTCACACATCTACAGTGAGTTTTTGGATTTATAAACTGGTAGATTACACAAATGTACTCCAATGCTGCTGTACACTTCAGCACACTTACCTTGATATTCTCGCACATATTTGGTGCTGACCCAGCCTCGGGTTGGGGGCTCATCAAAGAAGTGGACATGGAGGCGCTGGTCTCGGCCCTTGCCCCGCATCTGTTGGCCGCTTAAAGGCTGGGGCACCACCATACAGGGCCACCAGGGGTGCCCTTCCAGCTTTGTCCACACCAGACCACCGGCACTGAAGGTGCATGATGGACTACACAAGAACAATGTGTTAGAGACCAGACTGGGCCTGAGAGGATTGAGAGGACCTACAGAGGACTACAACTCTGAATGTAGACGAACAAGCAAGATGCATTCTTAGAAACATTACAGCTACACTCAAGCATATTGTATTCGTAAGTGCCATATATCTACTAGTTTGATGTAGCTTAAACTCCTGAATTTTGCAGCTGTAAAACAGAGAAATCATGATCAACAAACAAGTGTATTTTTGCCACCATCACAAGATTGCACAAGAATGACAAGACATGCAAAGAAAATGATCACGCCCCTCGAAAAGACCAAGTGCAACACAAACATTACTTGATCGAACACAAAGTAAAACAACTAAACATGTCTCAAATGTGCCGTGCCAACCAGGTAACGCGGTCATTAAGAGAAGGGCCGTGCAATCAAAAAATACAACTCATGGCCAGACCACAGCACTAAGCCCCCTCCCTCTTCTAAATTTTCCTAAAATTCCCGCCAGCAAATCGGCTCAGGCCTCAGGAGGAAATGCTCAATATGGGACACTGTGCAGCCATCTGGTTCTGCGACATCGTTAGCAAGGCACTTAGCTATCTATTGACCAACATTGCAATCGACATTTCGTACATTAACTTGCCATCTACAAGTCAACAAGGTCACTATGCTACCCACCACACATGTGTGACACACGTAAACAATAACTTTCATACAACCGCACCAACGAAACGTTCAGTTCAAAAAGCAATATTAATCACTTCACGAGTAAACGACATAGGCAGCAACCAGGTTAGCACTACTGGTTATCTTACGACCAGGTGTGCAACAAAACTGCTAAAGTAAATTGTGCCAATCCCCACACTCCATCGCTAAATTATCACGAATAGCACAATTGAAAAACTCACCTTTCTCGAACAACATTTGAAGGAGTTGTTTTCCCGAACAAGTTATTTAAGCCTGCTTTTGTTGAGGTTGCCTTGGGCTTTGCCGGCGTCTTTTTGCCGGATTTTGCTGCTTGTTTGGCCTCCTCTTTTGGAGATGTGTTAGACTTCTGCACCGAGGAAGGCAAATCAGCCTCGACAGGTGATGGACTTGGCTTACTTTTAGCAGCAGGCGGTGATTTAGTAAAAAAGTTGAAAAGTGAACTCTGTTTCGCCATTTTGCGTATATTCTCTAATAGCTATTTCGAGGATATACGTTAAGAAGATCTTGCATAATGCAGGTTAGCCCACTCTCGACAACATGCAAGCATGCTACAGTCTTCGCGGGAAATCTGCCACCAGAGTGAAACGGATGTGGGATGGACTCCTTCGGTCATCGGCTTTTTTTAGCCAATGAGAGTCTGGATTTCCTTTCAACACACCGGAAACATTTTAGACGCACTGGCACTGTCTGTTGAGCTCCTGACCTGATGAACCTTTCTCACAGTTGAACAAGTAATCGCACTGTTGTTTTTAGTTACATGGTTTGAATGCATTTAAGTGAGGGTAAGTTTTAAAATAACGAATGTTTCCATGTCTTTTACATAGGTCCCTTATAATGACGTTTCCCGAACTTCCAACATTGACCGGCAGAGAGCAGACGTCGTCTTGTTGCTGATGTTGATGTCCAAAGTCTGGTTTGTCTGTCAATAACATTCTTTGAAGATGACAAAGAACAAAGAAATGTAGGTGAAGATCACCTTATGTCAAATGTTAAAAGTGTTTTCTTATATATATAAAAACTTCACATGAAGTTTCCAGCCAGGGAAACAAATGTTCTTGTGCAAAACAAGGACCTGGTATAGGCCTATGGAGAAGGGGGGCAACATGGAGGCCTTTAGTGGTGTGATTGTGATTGTAACTTCTGGAAATAATATAACCTACTCTGGTTTTCATTAGCCTATATTAGCCTTATATTTGTTAACGGATTGTCTATGCTCTTTGGACAGCACATCAGTGAATGTCAGAGAGCTCAGGCTGTGTCCATCTCCTCAGTTATCTTTTACCTCTTATTCCGTTCTTTTGGGCTCATTAAAAAAAATGTTGGTCCAGCCAAGTCCGGTCTATGCGGTCACAGAAGACCAGTGCTAGGTAGCACGACACAAAGACAGCTTCTTCCCCCAAGCAGTCACTCTGTTGAACACTCAGAAACAGCCCCCACCCTTGCACTGAACAAAGTCATCAACATTGTTCTGCATATCTACCTCATGTGTACTTCAATCTTACAGTTACAATATTGTTATTAATACATTATCATTGCACTGAACTGCCTTGCACTATATTTAGATTTAATCTTAAACCTCAGTCTACAGTATATGATATTGCACTATTCCCACCCTCTTTTCAATTGTATATTTCATCTGGCCTGTGCCTGTTGAGGTGTCCACGACTTGGCAAGCTTGACAGGGACAACAAGGAGGCGGACATCCCCAGCCGCAATGTACAGATGTAAATATTGTATTTATTCTTATACTTAACCATACTCCTGAAACGGGACACAGCTAAAAATACTGTGAGTCATTGTATAATTATGCACGCCTATGTTAGGTCTCTGTATTTTTTCAGATAAAATATCCTTTTTTCAGATTGTGGATTTATTTATTTATTTATTTAATACTGATCTATATGGCCCCCCTCTGCCTCTCTCTCTCTCTCTGTCCTGACCACATATTCACTCATGCTGTCTCTAACACATGTGGGCTACATGTGCTGTCTGACAAAGCTTACACTCCTAGATATTACAGCAACAGTATTGTTTCTGTTCATTTATGAAAATGACACAGCTTTTCTCACTTTCTGAACGAATATGTTTGCAAGCACATATGGAAGAAGGCCCAATCAACATGAACTCAAAACTGGATAAAAATAACACAAGCAGTGTTTGAGATGTTGAGTCACCATTGTCTCTAGGATGAATCATGACACGATGTACAGTACACACACTGTGTGCTACAATATGCATGTAGCCCTGTGAGCTGTGGGGCTTGTGTTTTCATCTGCAGTGTTTCTTTGCATTGTTGGGGTAGCATCTGTCAGCAATGCAATATCACACAGTTGTATAAATAGGACCTCAGTGGGTCGTATGGTGTTGTGTTGCAGTAGCCATGGGGGAGATACAAGGGAGCAAGAGGAGAAAAAAAGATAAAGGAGCCATTAGACCTTTAAGAGTGGTATGTATAAATCAGATGTTAAAAAGGGGAGCACCTAGAATTGGCCAGGCTTCGGAGGAATCTGAATAGGGAAATATGCATTATCTTCAGAAGAAAGTCATGTCAGAGACAAGAGATAACATGGGCACATGCTGGCATTTCGAGAGTTCAGTGTGAAATGACACATTGTCCTCATGACTGGTGCTATTAGATTTTGTGCACATGAAATAGAATAAAGGCTAAGCAAGGAAAGTGATTACCCCCTTCTCTCTCTCTCTCTCTCTCTCTCTCTCTCTCTCTCTCTCTCTATCACTCTTTCTCACACACACACACAGTAAGTGAGAGTTAGGCTGAAAACAAACTTCAGAATTTCCTGGAAAGCCATTTGGCAGAGGCCTTGAAGGGCATGTGAGGACAAGGTGTCGTCAGCATACTGGAACTTACAGTGATGGCACAGAATAAATGTCCTCTTAAGATTATCTCTAACTCTCATTTCTCCTGAGATCTGCAATTCTCCATCAGCAATTCGCCATTTCCCTGGGCACAGTACCGGCGCAAGAGCTCCACAGTTCTATCTGTAATGCTGGGTGTGCAGTAATAATTCAGTGAGCAGGATGGTGGTGGTAGGTAGTATTTAATTTGGCATAGGGGTGCTTTGCAGTGTTTATTTTTATTTAGCAGCATCCCTGGTTAATTGGCAGCTGCTTAACCCATTTAAGCCCAAATTTTTCCCAGACATGCAAATATGCAAATCATGTGTTATTAGCAACCCTTTGAAGTAATCAATATTTTTTTTTTTTTTTTTAAATGTAGAAAAGTAGATGAAAAAGTGAGTTTTATCACTTTTCAATTTTATCACTTTACAATTGTGACCGGTGGGATAATATGCGTATACTCAATGAAAGGTTGCTCAAATTGCTTTTTTGTTTAAAATAAAGGTATTCTGACAGGAGTTTTCAAACTGATATGAACACTGAGACCAATGGCAATAATAAATATGAAAAATATGTAAACTTTGTTTATTTACCAGGAGCTTCGGCTCGTTAAAATAGAACCCTGAATGTGTATGTCTGTGCGTGCGTGTGTGTCTGCATGTAGTTGTGAGAGTTAGTGTATATATGGTCTGTGTGTGTGTATCTGCATGGGGTGTAAGAGTTAGTGTGCATATTGTGTGTGTGTGTGTGTGTGTGTGCATATCTATATATATATATATATATGTGTGTGTGTGTGTGTGTGTGTGTGTGTGTGCGTATATATATAGGCTATTTTGTCCCTTGAGATAAGGGACAAAAGCACTTTTGAAAAGTGACAAACAAAAAATCGATACTACATTAATTTGAATTGGATATCATCATAAACATAGATCTCATCTATCATGCCTGAAAAGGAACAGGTTTTTTATTAACCACTTTTTATGAAAATTGACATTTACTGACTTAGTAACTTGTCATTTGTCAACTCCGTCTAATACATGAAAATATGTTTTTGTGTGTGTTTGATCAATTCAACAACACTGTAAAGTCTTTAAGTGTGTAGAAATGGTGTGCCTTAGCAAGGTTTAGTGATAAATTGCATTGTATACACTTTTAATATCATTATGACCGCCGCTAGCGAAGCTAGCAAAGCGGTCATATAGGGATTGTCAACGTTTTTTTTTTTTTTTTTTCAGTCATCTACTTCCTGAATTTTTGGTCAACGATACCCGGGACACCGAACCACCGGGACACATGAAATTTGGTGGGTATGTAGCCCCACTAGGAAAAATTTTGTTTCGTCCCCGGGGTCCACTCCCCCCCCGTGCTGGGACCCCGAACCGCAAAAAAAGCAGTTTTTCCTAAATAACTACCTGAACCGTGGCACCGAGGATGAAGAATCTTTTATGGTATGTTGGTCTCAAGGGCCCACATCAATCTGGCCCATAATCACTCATTTGTGATTTGCACCCCCCCCCCCCCCAAGTTTCGTAGAATTTCATCCATGGGGGGGTCTTAAAAAAAATAGATTATGTGTACATTTAGTGACTGTACACTCATTGGCCTGTAGATGGCGGTGCACACATATACACATGCACACACACACAGGCACCCACATACTATCGGTATTAGAACGGCCGATACATAATTACAAATTCAGTAGGATTAAAAGAAAGCCAAAATATATATTCATCATCATCATCATGGCTGCATTTCAAGTAGTCGTTTGTCCACTAGATGGCGCATCGTTGCAGTGAGACGTAATTTTGTTGGAAGTTAAACGTGGGTTGGAATAACAATGGACGCTTCCTACAAGTATAGTTTACCGCAGAGAACGTCTAATAAGGATAGGATGATGTTCACATGAAATGTAATTCCCATTTCTTCTTGAAGCCGAAATAAATCTGAGGATGTTTATCGGACATGCTTGGTTTTTACTGCAGGTACGTTAATCTTATAATATCAATAAGGACCTAGGTAATGTTACCGTTAGCGTTGGTTGAGTGATGGAGGCCAATTTGATTGATTGCATTTGTAGAAAACTATAAATGCGGTTATACCAAGCAAATTGATAGCAGCACTGTAATTGTATCTTTCGACTGTCATTTGTTGCATGTGCTACAAAAATCATTCTGTTCAATGGAAGATTTACCAACGTTACACTGGTCTGATACAGTTTTGCCTATACATGTGTGAGACTGAGACGCCTGTTTATTTTGTTTTAAGTGCGTGCAGGGTGTGAGAGGGGAATCGATGTGCTTTGATTCCAGCTTGGTAGTTGTAGTCTGTGAAATTAAAAAGCACGTGTGTGTGAAGTATCCAAACAATGACACCTTCATTTCATTATGGCTGCTTTAGCAACACACCTTAAGCTACTGTGTAGTGGGTCCCATTTAGAAGTGGCTACTTCATTCGCGCTTTCCTTGACTCATGGAGCTGCGTGAATTTTATTACAACTTTTCGCCACGATATGGCAGTTTAAGTCCGCTTGATACTGTATGGCGTAAGCCATTGGTTTCCAAAGGAGATTTTATTTGTGTCGCCAGCATAGCCTATTGACAATTTATGTTGTAAATAGGCCTACCTTATAAGCCTACCTGTAGCTTAGGGAAGCTAACAGCTTTCTATTAGGATAGTGTGTTAGTTACAGTTTTTTCATAACTCCCTGATGCATTTTTGCATTTAGAATAGCCAGAGCGTGAACAATATCGGGTGCCTATGGACTAGGCTTGGTGAACCCAGCCTGATCTGCCCGCTATTTGGACCTCAGTTACACAATGCAAGGGAACATGAATCAGCCTATATTTGCACGAACAATAAAGGACAACAGCTCTTCAACTTTGGCCCGTTAAAATGTGTATGAACAGTCTAGCGACGCATTTCATCAAGGCCCATTTGGACATGTCAGTTATTTGCACCACTAGATGTAAAACAGCATTTCGTTTCAGACTACTGTTACTTAATTTGTGCATTAACAATAACGTTTCAGACTACTGTTACTTAATTTGTGCATTGACAATAAAGTATTACATGAACTAAAGATGACAAATCTTATGTAGAAGAAGAAACATTCACAAAAAATCCATCCATCCAAAAATGACCTTTGTTTTTGATAGCTGTTGAAAACGGCACGGAACTGACAGAGATGTTTTTGTTTATAAATAAATAAATAAATAAAAAAAATTATGCTGATACCTTTTGCTTTTCCCAAATACAATGTGTACAGCCTACAGGTGTAAGTGACCTTTCATCAATCCAGTTGCAATGGATGAACTGTGATGAACTGCCCTACTTGTGATTGTTTAGAGATGTTAAAGGTTTTATAACAATGCTACATCTTCTTTGGCTATTCTACAATCTATTCACCTTTTCAGCACCAGTAGGCTACTCTCTGTGCAGCCGCACACACACACTCCGGCATGCCAAACAAGCATACACAAAAGTTTCAAGAGTGGGGGATGGAGTAAAATATGGAGACAAATTGAAGTGTGATTTATTTTCGCGGAAAGGATGTACAGGACTGCGCGGCGGTCATATTTTGTACCGCTATGCGGTACATCTAGTTTTACATTGTTTTGGAATAAGCCATTTTAAATTACCTTAATTTAGTTCACTATTTTTTTAATCAGTGCTTTTGTGCACACAAGACACTGATGCATGTAGATAAGTTGGTGTTTTAATGTATGAACACACTCAATTGAACAAAAGAAACATACATTTTACGGGGTTGACACACAATTGACGGTGTTGACAAACTAATCGAGAATCAAACTGATTAAAGATATTTACCTAGTTTTGACATGGCAGTATCAAGGGAAATGGTATCAAACTTCAAAGAAAGAGTTTCTACAGGACCTCAGGCAAGTAAGTTCTATGATTTGCTCCAATTTCTCTCAGCAAGTAAGTAAATCATTACTGCCTTTGGTGTAGAGCCAAGTATTAAATATTTATATATAATAGTTTGTCTAACCTGCGGGACTTGGGCATTGGACAAGAGGTCTTGAACATGCCTACGCTCTATGAAGTCCATAACATCAGGGGCTATGGCATAGAGCTGGTCTGGCTTGCTTGGAGGGGACAAGCTATCCCTGCTGTTTCAAAATCTTTCACTGGACAGAAACCGACATCCCTCCTCCTAGCCTAGTCGCCTGCTGTAGTTTTACTGGTCACCTTGCTATTTTATAGTTGTATCAGGTAGCTTAGTTGACTTTACATTATCCTATGTGGGCCTAACACTTCAGCCATTTTGAACAGAAGAACACACCAGAATAGGCCTGCTTAGTAAGCAGGATTTGATGGCTGCATTGCAATTCAATGCGGAAGTAATCCAAGTATTCAGAATATGTTACTCAGATCGAATACTTTACAAAAATATATTATTTGGGCATGTATTCTGTATTCTGTAACAGAATACTTTTTGAAAGTATCCTTCCCAACACTGCCTACATCTCATGAGTCCCATGCGCTTTCCCACCAGTGGAGCTAGTTGGCTAGTTGATCAAACTTTTGCCAACTTAAAAAAAAAAGCTTAACTCCAGTCGCGATTCAAAGACCGCTGTTTTCCAGCACCCATCTTCTTTGTTTTCAAGTAGCAAGGAATTCATGTGGAACCGTCGCAACTCTGTCATCATTATGTTAAGCCCGCCCACCGACTCTACACACGATATGATTGGCCTGATCGAAGTTTGATTTTTCCAGCTCACAAGCCAACAGAGAGTTGCTAGACTACCCTGGCTACAAATTACATTTGCAGCTGCTAGGGGTACGTCTAGATTTCTAGGCTACCCTCCTCCTATATTTAGGGTGAAAATTGGCAGTAGGACCACAAGAATGCAAAAACTCAACTTTCACATCTTGGTGTTCTATATCTACATCAATGGACTTTCCTAACCACCAGTGATCATCATACACCACTGCCAGCCTATCCCCTATCTTAATACTGTTGATAGTTATATTAACAGTAGCACCCCCAGGATCTTTCAATGGCTCCTCTTCCATTTCATCCACCAAATCTTACATTTCATCGACCGAATCCCCTGCTTCTCCCAACTCGTCAAGACTTCCAAATGCTGCTCTCCCAGGAACACTGTGCTGCTGGGGTCTTCAGGGGTGGTGTTGGATATCAGATCAAAGGGCTGTCCCCCTTTCGATAAGCTGTGTCTTCCACCATCACACTTCTGTCCCATCCATCACACTTCTGTCCCATGAGAACCCAGCGGGGGAAGTGAGACATGCGTCGTTAGGATGTCTCTGGGTCTGCGACTTCGGAGTCTGTAAACAGATCTTGAAAATACATGTAGCTTTGGAGCAAAAGGTTTTTAGCTGTCATTCCAGTACTAATAAGCAAATGATCATTCAGTGGAGTTCAACATTTTTCAAAGATGACGTCAGCTGCAGTCAGGTCATTCAGGGCCCATGTTGACAATAGCAGTGACAAGACAGACAAGACAGACTCTTATGCAATTTCATTTTCAGGTGAGAGATTCTTAAGGCAAGCAGTCCCCCCAAATGTAGCCGTAAAGTGGGGAATGGCCAAGACCCCGGCTACCCTGAAAAGCTTAATCCGATAAGCTCCAGATTGTGTCCATAGGACCGAATATGTTTGTCTAAAACATACATGGCTATTTCCAGAACTATTGTTCTAACGCCAGTCTCATAGAGACGAAAGTATTTTCAATAATACTTAGGGGCCATTTACAGGAACAAAACAAGCTTGTTACTAACGCCCAACAGAGCTCCCTGCTGGAGCCCGATAGTCTGACAAGAACTATTTAGGACTCAGCTCCATAATATCTCACCACCAGAAAATATCAATTACCTTACCTTAAGAGTGTGCCGTCAAACACGATGTTGAAGATCTCTCAGCAAAATTTGAATCCAATTTAAATCCAAAATTTTAATCTCACGGTTGGAACCTCCATAACTGATAGTATATTTTTTACTACCATATTTCTCTTAAGACTCAATCAGGATGATGCAAGATCAGGATCCAGGCTTTATTCTTTTCAATGAGGGGCCAGTGGCCCTGAAGGGAGAGAAGTACATGTTTGTTTCACCCCATCATGGATTTCACCAGATTCTCAGTATTCTCTGACTTCTCTGACTACACAGAAACAGTCTACCATATTCAAAGTTACACACAAAGAGAAGGAGTGACCTACTAGTATGAATATGCAAGGTAAAGGTGTGGTGTGTGTGGGATGTGGCCTTTTGGCCAGCTTCTATTGTCTTTTAATTAAAACTACCCCCTTTCCTGGGAAGTCCTTCAGAGGCCTGGACACATGCTGTTCTACAAACATTAACATTTCACACCTGGTGATAGGCAAAAGGCCTCTAGACAAGCTTTCATTGAATTCAAGGATAAACAAAGGATGCTTCCATACAGACCAAAGACACACACAGGGTACACATGGGTACAAAAATCACAGATGACCATAAGAAATACGCAGTATGTACATTTACAGAAATGAGGCTGATTCACAACACTTTCAAATCCCCCTTTTCAAGTCATAAAGACTTGAATCATTAAACTATTCACATAAAATATGAATCAGCTTATAACAAACAGAGGACTTTTAGGATGTGGAAGGAAGTTACATATCATGGGAGAATAAAAATAACAACAGTAGAAAGACTGACATCATCTACCATAGAAACAGCTAAGAAAATGCAACCAAAGCCAGTTTCCATTCTTCTTGTGGTGCACAATGCAATAGAATAAAATCACAGGTGGGTTGCTTTCATGTGGTGCACAATGTTTAGAATGTGTATGTGTGTGCAAAATGTGCTTAGGGCGGCGCTTGGCTCTATTAATAGGGGGCGTTCCCCCACACCCTGTGTTCCTCTTCTTTTTCTTCAATCTTTCCTTCTCCAGTTAAAGTATACCAACAAAATAAAAATTCTCTAGTCTGAAGGTCAGGGTCGACTACCTGGAACCTTCGGATCCTTGCTGTTTTTGGGGGTTATTCTGCCCACAGCAGGTCCACTATTTTAAATTGATCCAATCTTTCTCGTGATGTTCTGACCAAGGTCTTTTTGTGGGATGGTACACAAGACTTCCAAATGCTGCTCTCCCAGGAACACTGTGCTGCTGGGGTCTTCAGGGGTGGTGTTGGATATCAGATCAAAGGGCTGTCCCCCTTTCGATAAGCTGTGTCTTCCACCATCACACTTCTGTCCCATCCATCACACTTCTGTCCCATGAGAACCCAGCGGGGGAAGTGAGACATGCGTTGTTAAGATGTCTCTGGGTTTGCAACTTCGGAGTCTGTAAACAGATCTTGAAAATACATGTAGCTTTGGAGCAAAATGTTTTAGCTGTCATTCCAGTACTAATAAGCAAATGATCATTCAGTGGAGTTCAACATTTTTCAAAGATGATGTCAGTTGCAGTCAGGTCTGTCTTGACCTCTCAGTTATACCTCCAAACACGCAAACAATACAGTACATGAACTTTGAGGCTTGTGATGCCTCAAAACAGAATTCCTAGTAATAATGTAAACATTTCTTATGACCGTGTATATATATATATATATGTGTGTGTGTGTGTGTGTGTGTGTATCTGCAGGTGGGTGTGTGAGAGCAGCAGGCAAAGTGCATGTCGCGTGCAATGTGAAGTCCCCTTGAGTGTGAATGTCTGTGTGTGTGTGTATTTGTGTGTGTATGTGTGTGTTTGTGTGTTTGTGTGTGTGTGTGTGTGTGTGTGTATGTTTGAGTGTGTATGTATGTGTGTGTGTGTATCTGTGTGTGTGAGTGTGTATATTTGTGTGTGTGTGTGAGTGTGTGTGTATGTCTGTGTGTGTGAATATGTGTATGTGTGTGTGTGTGTGTGTGTGTGTATGTCTGTGTATGTCTGTGAGTGTGTGTGTGTGTGTGTGTGTGTGTGAATATGTGAATATGTGTGTGTGTGTGTGTGTGAGTGAGTATGTATGTGTGTGAGTGTGTGTATGTATGTCTCTGTATGTGTGTATGTATGTGTGTGTGTTTGTAGGTGTAGAAGTATGTGTGCATCTAGATACAACATTCTATCCCACTGGTCACTATTGTGACCGTTAACATATTTACTCATTCTGCAAACACACCAAAGACATTTGAATAATTATAAATGTATATATCATAACTAGACACCTTAAAGACCATGTGTACAAAAAATATTTGTCCTATGTTTATTTTAACATACTTTAAAAACCTTTTATTTGGGAGCTGTGAGGCCGTCATCCTCTTCTCAAGGTGCAACCAGGAAGTAAGCAGCTCTGGTTATGTGACAATTTCCTCAAAACATTTGACACTGCACACATTTCATTGAAACACTCTATTGTTTCAATATTTACTGAAAGAGTATTGGGATATTCCCGAGTTACAGTTTTAGAGGCTCTAGGATTCAAACTGATATGGACTGGGTAATATGTTAGGAACAAAAGGATGCCACTTTGTTATTTGGGAATGAAAATGATCAATCCACAGAGGACTGAAATTACCCCTCGAAAATCTAAGTGGAAAAAATGATGCAGCAAGCTAGTCTATTTTGCTTGAATTTCAGCGCAGCAACTCATGATGGTACTCAGTAGTTTGTATGGCCCCGACATGCTTGATGGCATCGGGGCATGCTCCTAATGAAACGGCGGATGGTGTCCTAGGGGATCTGCTCCCAGATGTGGACATGGCCATCACTGAGCTCCTAGACAGTCGGTGGTACAACCTGGCGGTGTTGGATGGACCAAAATATAATGTCCCAGAGGTGTTCAATCGGATTTAAGTCAGGGGAGTGTGGGGCCCACTGCACCAATACAGGGTCAGACAATGGGTCTGAAGTTTTCATCCTGATGCCTAAGAGCAGGGTGCAGTTGTCTTGCCCGTAGAAGTGTGTGCGTCCTTCCAAGGATATCCCTCCCAAAACCATCACTGGTCCACCACCAAACCAGTCATGCTGAATGATGTTGTAGGCAGAATTACATTCTCCAAGACATCTTTAGACGTCACATGTGCTCAGGGTGAACCTGGTCTCATTTGTGAAAAGCACAGGGCGAACCTGCCAATTTTGTATTCTATGGCAAAATGCCAATTGAGCTGCACAGTGCTGGGCAGTGAGCATAGGTCCTTCCAAAGGCCATCGGGCCCTCAGACCACCTTCATGAAGTCTGACAGTGTGGTGAGAGACATTCACACCAGCGGCCTGGAGGAGGTCATTTTGTAGGGCTCTGGCAGACTACTGTTTGTTGTTGCACAAAGGAGCAGATACTGGTCCTGCTGCTGGGTTAAGGACCCTCTACCATCCTTCCCAGCTCTTCTAGAGCAACTGTCTCCTGGAATCTCCTACATGCTCTTGAGACTGCGCTGGGAGACACAGCAATCCTTCTGGCAATGGAATGTATTGGTGTGCCATTCTGGAGGGATTGGACTACCTGTGCAACGTTTGTAGGCTCCAGGTACTGGCTTATGCTACCAGTAGGGACACTGACCCTAGCCAAATGTGAAACTAGTGAAAAATTAGTCAAGGAGGATAAAGATGCAAAATGTATCATTTGCCACCACCTCTAAAACCATTCCTGTTTTTACAGACATATCTCCCTTCTTCCTTTCTTGTCAAAGTTTTTGGAGAAAGTGGTCTTCAAGCAAGTCTTGGACTATATCAGAACAACCTGCTAGACCCTATGCAGTCTGTTTTCAAGAGTCATTATGCTGAAACTGCTTTTCTGTCTGTGACCGAGAGTAGCTAAGTCCTCATCTAAGTTGCTAAGTCATTAGTATTCATTCTACTAGACTTATCTGCAGCCTTCGATACTGTTAACCATGACATTCTCCTTTCTACACTAACTGAACCGGGATGTCTAGAAAAGCCCTTGACTGGTTTAAATCCTACCTTAAACGGCACATGACCTCACCACAGGCGTGCCTCAGGGATCAGTATTAGGGCCCCTACTTTTCTTTATTTACAAACTTCCTTGGGTGAGACCATTCGCTCCCATGAATTTGATTATCACTGCTATGCAGACGATACTCAAATTTACCTGTCTTGAGCTTTTGGTGTTTCCACCACAAAGCACACCCAATGCACTGCTGAATGCACTAGCAAGTGTCCTAAAAGTGCTGGTTCACTGACTAGCATGAGTCCTAATGTGCCAGGAGGGAGCTAAAGTCATAAGGTATTACGTATTTAAATTAGCTTCATTGACAGGCATAATCATTTTATGGGATGCAAAATGTTAAACTACAATAAAACAAAATGGACCTTTTCAAACAATCACAAAAAGCCTTAAAAGAAACTTTAGTATATGCTAATTGGCCCCACCCACCTCAATTGAATTAGGCTAACAGTAGGATGTGTTGGACTGGGTTATGTACTAATTTATCTAACTATGACTGGGTGTATGTACTAATTTATCTAACTCTAGGCTAGAAGACAAAATAGCTAATTTCCCAAAAGGCAGCATATGTTTCTTTAAGAGACTTGACAGACGCTAGCCTCCATGGGTTTTAGCCTCCTTGCTAGCATGCCAGCCTCTAGGGGGCAAATTAGAAGGATTGAGCCCAGGGAAGTGCAGGGTTTAGTCACACAGTCGAAACTTCACACATAGCCTAAACGCACACCCCAGTTTTTGAATGTATGGCTACTTCCTTAAAATCCAACATGTCTGCCATTTTAATTATGCATGATTGTCTCATTATGCATTTCATAATGCTGAAAGATGGCTATAGACACGTCATAGTATGTGTTAAAAGCAGCATAGCATTATAAATGTAGAAAAAAAGGGCATATTTTGGTGGCCGTATTTGAAGTCAAGATAGGGGCCACTAGGGGGCGCTATGTGTTGGGGTCCGTTTCAATTTTTGATCACTAGGGGTAGTACTATACCTGTACCAAGTTTCGTGCTTTCTGCAAAAACTGAACGATTCAGGTAAAAATCTGGCCTTAGCCACTGTACTAACAAGAGTAGCTTTTGTAATAGTTTTTGCAAATGTAATAAGAATAAGAAATACTTCTGATTGAAATTTGACTGGCACAGTCAATAGAAAGTATAGAAATTTGACTGGCACAACAGCACCGTCCTGTGTATGTAAACAAACGCAAACATTAAAATAAAATAAGTTTAAGGAAAAAATGCTTGCTGAATGATTTTGAACAGTTGTGTGATGTCGTTGTCGCTTATCTATTTTGACACAGTAAAATCTTCGACTGCTGCTCTGGCGTTTGGATTTGCCTCTGCCGAGGGCTCTTGGCTGTCACCTCATGTCCTCCTATTCCCTTAGGCACCGTTCCCCTGATCACAGTTTGCTCTGATGCTCGTTAGGCCTTTAAACCCATTATCACCAGGCTGTCAGAGAGAGAGTGTGTGTGTGTGCTTGTCATAGATCACAAATCTGCTGGGCTTATCTGGCTGACCACCTCCCAGGCCTTCCCCACTGCCATAAAGCTACTTCCAGAGGCTGTCATTTTTCATCCTCTAGCTGGCTAAATAAAAAGCCACAATGCTAGGAAGTGTAATATTGTAATCAGTTATGTATAATTTAATCTGCCAGAATCAGTGCTGCAATGGGCAGCTGGAGTGAACGAGGATGAGAATAAAGCACAGGCCAAAGGACCAAGGATCAGTCAAAGTCCCAATGATGACCACAGACGGAAGACCCAATGAAAACTAACCCTGCAGAGAAGGGGCCCAGTGTTTCGATGTCTCAGTTATATGCATTTTATTTGTTGATCCTGTTCTTCAAACTCTGATTTCACTTTTGCCATTAATTATCTCTGTGAAGGAGGACTTGTTGTCAGTGCAGTTTGTCTGTCTATATGCACATGATTATGCAAAAACAACCGGCCCAATTTTCCTGTTTGTGACTGTGTCCACTCCTTCCTTTCTCATCCAGCCTTTCAGCGAAGTCTCATGACACCGGTCTAGAGTAAGAAGCTGAGGGGCAGACGTCAGACCACAAATTGAAAACGGGAGAAATTAGACTATTCTGATGAAGGGGACTCATTGGGATTCACTCCATGGTCTGGGGGAAGAGGGCCTCTGGAGAAAATCCAATCACCTTCATTTGGAAGGAATTCCATCAATGCAGCCTATGCAGATCAGATCAGGTAGGCATATGAAACCAACTATGAAACTCTTTCTCTCTCTCTCTCTCTCTCTCTTTCTCTCGCTTGCTCTCTCTTTTCCACATCTCTCTCCCTTTTTTTACATCTATCACTCTCTCTAGTGTACTGTACACACACACACACACTTTGATACAAAGACACATGGGTAATTATTCACACTTTGTTCTGACATGGTTTTCCTCAGCAGCCCTTTAAATATGCTGAGAAGGGTGTGAGTGAACCTTGAGGGAGACAAAAAATAAAATTTATATATAAAACAAAACACAACCCTGCTTCAATTGGGAATGCCAATTAGGAAGAAGTTAGGAGCACTGAGGATGTGTTTAACAAAAAATTTGAGTCATCTATGCTTATGAGGAACTAATAAAAAAAGATTAGTATAGTGTTGTAATTAGAATCAGGTAGACCATTGTTTCATGCCCATATGTAATGATAAACACGTCCTGGATCTCTTTCCTCCAGTATGACTGGATCTTTTTACAAACACTTCACATGCTCCACCCTTTAATATCTTGAAAATTGCACCAGCTGTTTCTCTATGAGTGGTTGTTTCAAGGGGATTTCGAGTGCCACGTGAAAATAATCTCTTCTCTATGCACTGCAGTGGACTTCAGGGTTGATCTCCCAGTGAATAATGGGTTAGTTTAAGTTTAACAAGAACAAACCTGCAAACAGGCAGGCAGAAACACAGCAATTATGCTCTCATGTTGCTCAGAATCGCTTCCCACTGCGGCCTGGCAGGCAGCAAGTATGGATGAAGTGCCCGTCCAGAGAGCTGTTTCAGGCATCGCATAGAACTTGCTATGTGTCCACTGGATTTCCTGCTTATTTCCCCAGGTAATCTAGCCATAATAACATTGCTGGTTCCAATGTGATGAAGTTGGCATCCAAAGCTGGACTGATGGCCTTAAACACCCCACTGCTTCTTCGTGGTTTACCCAGAGGCGAGGACACATAGACTCTGCCTAATGAGGATGTATGCTCCGCTTGACCCACACACCATTTACCCAACAAATGATCTTCTAGATGCTAAACAAAGGCACCAAAGCCTCTGCTTATCGCCTTATTACTCTGGTTAGGTGGCATACTTATACTGTGCATCCCCCTGCCGTCTCTCATTAAGGAGAATACGTAGGCTAAAACTCAGTTTGGCATTAACATGAGGTATGCCATAGAAAATATTCAAAGTGTGATGATAAATGGAATAACACTTTTAACTCAGCCAAGCTGTCTACATTTAAATACAATTACATCTGAATCTTGTAGTGAATACCATGAACATCATTAAGGGCCCTAATTTGAATTATGCGTAATGCGACAGGCAATATGCTAAAATTGTAATATTGTAATAAATAATTCTCTAACTGTAACAGTACCAATGCCTGTTCATAGGCCTCAACATGTTTAACATTTCTAAGCTAGCTAATAGTAAATAGTTGCAGTGGAAAATCAAATAAAGACAAACAAAATAGTGAAAGCTTTTGTGGTCATTTTCTTTAAGTCCTTTGTACACTGGCTACATCCAGTGTAAAGTAGCTCATAAAACATTCAGTAATCACAACTGGACAGGAGGCATGTGCTTGTGATGCATGTATGTTGAAAATGTTATGATAGTTA
The DNA here is from genome assembly GCF_018492685.1 of Alosa sapidissima. NCBI lineage: Eukaryota > Metazoa > Chordata > Actinopteri > Clupeiformes > Clupeidae > Alosa > Alosa sapidissima. The sequence continues at coordinate 17,558,308 of NC_055972.1, read as the reverse complement.
GCACTGTGACATTCATACATCCCAGGACAATTATTGCAACAATTACATCCGCTTCTGTGAGTTCCAGATATACTAAATCCGCCTTTGAGCGGTTTAAATAAATGCAAATGTAATACCTCCACAATGGGTTGTGGCCTTGGAAGGTGGCATAATTGGCTTTCACATATTCTACAGCTTTTTTAATTCCAGCTAAAAGCATATGTAAGAAGGCTTACCATTATTCATGCTCTTTCCTGCACTCGTCAATGGACAGCACACTGCCTTTTAGACCGAGGGAGGTAGGCATATATAATGTACTGTGTACTTTGTACGTTTTTTAAAAAAACTGTGAAAAAGATGGGGATGGCAAAAAAGAGAATACTGCAGCATGGTTACTAAAGGCTGGCTCTGGACAGTTGGCAGACCTGCTTTGCCATATATGCTGGCTGACCTCCCAAGCCTTCATTAAGCCGCTGCTCTTCTCTTTCCTTGATGAGAAGACAGGCACTGGCTATTCTGGAGGCCAGAAGCCACCTCTCCCTCCTCCTCACCCACTCCATGTCTGTCTGTCACCGCTGCAGCTGATGCATGCGTTCCATTTTCATAGTCCCTGGTTGTTGTGGCTCTCTGAGGCATTAAGGCCCCCGGCTCACTCATTTCCTCCAAGATGGAACTGTCCACGGTCCAGGGGCTGGCCGAATCTCAAGTGCGATGGGGTGGACAAGAAGATGGGACAGTTTTTTTGGGAGTTTTTTTTTTTCTGTTGAATGCTAGACAGCAGGGTTCGCTCTGCTAATGAGGCCTCGAGATGGCCCTGTTAGCTCTGCCTATGTGCTCTTAATGAGGACTTTCTTGTCATCCAGACACAATATTGACAGGGGATTTAAAGACACAGCTAAGGCTGTGAATCCTGTGACAGGATAAGGAAGCACAATGAACCTTTGCAAAATAAAATGCAAAAAGCTTCATCTCCCATTATGCTTTCTATGTAAAACGCAGGGCTCTACTTTAAAGATCTCCCCCCACTAAAAGACATTTGAAAGTCAGCTCAGAGGCCACAAGGTCAGACAGACTATTAATTTTAGATGATAAACGACTTCTCAGCCTGCTGTTAGTTGTAAAGCAGTGTTTCTTAAATGGTGTGCTGGGTGGTGGTGTGGCTACAGTGACACCCACCGCTAATGATATAGGAACCGAAATCTTGAAGTCGGTCATGTAAGAGGGCATCAGTGGGACTGGTGAAACGGGGCTGATTGATTGATGCTTGCATGGCGGCACTTATCTTAGCTCACAGACATTGCCATTGTCCAAGCTGATAAGCTCTGGCATTAAGTTGGATGAATTGTGCGTATAGTTGTGGTCGCTTGGTGTTGGTCCATAATCACTATATTTTTACTTTCCTTATGAAGTGTATGTCATTTGTTCCCATATTCACAGATTTGACTGCATCATTCTCTATCAGTTAGTAAAGAGGACACTGAGCCAAATTGGCCTTATTCCACACTTCATTAGAATTTGGTGTTCATGCATACAGTGGATCAGCAAGATACTAAAATAGCAACGAGGAGATAACAGCACAACACAACAAAGAGCAGTTTTAAATTACAGGCTGTTTTATGAATAGAAAAACATAGTCTGTCAGTAAAGGCATTAGATTTTCTTATTTGCTTATGTGTGTGTGTGCATGTGAGCATGCGCGCGTGTGTGTGTGTGCGTGTGTGTGTGTGCGCGCGTCCTGTTACTGTCACTTATTTGGAAATTGCTTCATGGCACATTAAAATTTTGCCATTTAAACAGCTTCTCACCTTGAGCTTTCTTCTCTATATTGCAACATAAGGTTACAATATTATAACAAACAAAATGTAATATGTGTAATATTCCCCTGCTGAGTCAAAGAATGGTGTTCTGATGAAGATTTCGGCCTTGGTCACCTAACTGTGACATGATGTCTAAATGTATGCAGTGCTTATCTGAGTGTTCTTGCTTTCGACTATTCAGGATTTCACGATCTCAGTCATCCAATGATCGTTTATGATTGGTCAATTTTTGAGAACATCCAGAAACTTTCATTTGACAGAAATACTTTTCCTTTAATGTAAAAAAACACATTTCCTTTAATGTAAATTGTAACCCGTCATGTGTGGTTCCCATTCATTCAACTAATTTATTCAAATTTGTATTCCAATCTGGTTTAGCACTATTTCAGTGGTGTTTCTGAGAAAAAATGATTGTTCTAAAGCCTACTGAGTATTCATTTTCTTTTTCCTGGTATGCTCCCATTTCTGAGTTTAGTTTTAGTTTCATTTACATTTAGAATGTTAACAATAGAGGTTAAAACAAAATGAAGTTGTTGCCATGGTATTTGAGTACCGTAATCAATAGGAGATCTAGACAGGTAGTGAATAGGAGCTTAATGGGGAGCCAGTGTTAGCCAGGGATTGTGATTTCCATCACCCTGAAGCATGCTAATATAAGGATCAGCCTTTAAAGACTGATGTCACCACTCACCACTCAGACAGAGCATTTATGAGATTTGTATCACCACAGCTGCAGAGTCTCGGAGAATAGATGTTTTCTGTTAAAGGTCTTTTATGCAATGGCATAATCAACATGATCACACAAAAGTCTTCACCCTGCTGGATATTTCCCCTTTTACTGCTTTTATAAATGGAATCTTGATTAATTTAATTTGGCTTTTTTTTACAATAATTTACAAAAATCCCTTTTTAATGTCAAAGCGAATTAAAAATATAAAATGGAAAATAAGCGATTGCATAAATATTCACCAGCCTTAAAGTGACTGACCTTAATCAATAGCGGTCCAGCCAATTGGTGCTAGTAGTCTCACAATTAGTGAAATGGAGATTGCCTGAGTGCAGTGAATGTTGATAGTATAGTAATATAAAGACACCTGTGTCTGGAAGGTCCAGTCACTGGTCAGTCAGTATTCCTGGCTATAATTCCACCATGAACAACTCAGAGAAAAGGTTATTGAAAAGCATAAGTAAGGGGATGGATACAAAAAATGTTCAAGTCACTGAACATCCCTTGGAGTTCATTGAAATCCATATAATGTAAGGAATATGGCAAATGTACAAATCAAGAGCAGGTCGTCACCACAAACTGAGTGACCGTTCAAGAAGAATAATGGTGGGGAAGGCCACCAAGGCACCTATGACAGCTCTGAAGAAGTTGAAAGCTTCAGCAGCAGAGTTCTTCACCAGTCAAAGCCAAAGCTGTTATTAAATATTGGCTAAAGTTCGGCCAAAGACATGTAGGAGACTCCAAGGTCAGATGGTAGAAGGTTCTTTGGTCTGATGAGACCAAAATTGAGCTATTGACCATCAGACTAGATGCTATGTTTGGCGGACACCAAACACTGCACATCACCAAAAATGCACCATCCCTAACTTGAAGCATGGTGGTGGTAGCATCATGCTGTGGGGATACTTCTCGATAGCAGGCCCTGGAAGGCAAAAAAAAATTCAGCCAAATATATGGAAATCCTGGAGGACAATCTGATTCAGTCTGCAAGAGAACTACAACTTACAAAGATTTACTTTTCTGGCAAGACAATGAGCCAAAGTATACAGTATGGTTTAAAGACAACAAGGTGAATGTTCTGCAGTGGTCGAGTCAAAGCCCAGACCTCAATCCTTTAGAAAATCTGTGGCTGGACTTGAAAATGGCTGTTCACACTCGATCCCCTTCCAACCTGACAGAGCTTGAGCAGTTTTGCAAAGAAAAATGGAGTAAAATTGCAGTATCCAGCAGATGTGCAAGCCTACATGTAATTGAGACCTATATCATGCAGGCTCCAAGCTTCAATTGCCGCCAAATTTGCATCTACTAAATGCTCACTTGAAGGGGATGAGTATTTATGGAATTGCTTATTTTGTATTATATATTTCTAATTAATTTACATTACTTTGTAGAAATCTGCTTTCACTTTGACATTGAAGAAGGGATTTTGTGAATTATTGTAAAAAAGGCCCAATTAAATTGGTCCATCGTGGGGATGCTGCAACAGGCTGCTCTCTGCTTATGTGTGCATACGCTGTACTGCATGTCATTGCATATGTGTTTAGGCATGGACAGGCAGGCAGAATATCTCTTGACAATCTAATTGTGTCCTCTTACCTTCCAGCACATACCTCCCTCTCACCTTAGTAACCCCCCGGCCTGAAGCACTTGAATAGAGACGTCCTTGTGTGAACCACTCGCCCGCGGCGAATATATTATCAATAATGGAGAAATTATGGTACTTCATCCTTTCCCCATTTTTTGCTGAGTAGGCGTCTCCTTAGCAAATTAATAGCCAAGACCTCCTGATCGCACATTTCTGTGCAGGATGCATCATCTGTTTGCGCACTCTCTACAATAATTAGTTCAGATAAATCCATAATGTTTGTCCTTATCGAGTGTGGTCAGAAACATCCTGAACTGGATCACCATACTTTAAAATATAGTGGTTTATAGCTTATATTTTGTAGGTTATTTATCATGCTGAGCCTGTAGGAGACTGCAATATATTACTCAAGGACAACCAAACAGCAGTTTGGCTCCATCCTCTGCCTATCTTAGCTGTACATTTCTACTTGCACACATGCCATACAATCTTACAGTAGATCCCTGCAGTTCTTCTCCAACAGAGTTCAGTGAACTTGTAACTCATCTTGAATGGTATAGGAGCAGCTGAGAAAGAGACTGAATCTGGGTCTTGTGATACATGTTTTGAAGATACAGGGAGCCCTGGAAACACTGTGGAGTATGGATGAATCATTTTTGTCCAGTCAGCACTTTAAAAACAATTCTGTAAACAGCAGACGTATTAATTCATTAATGTTCATTGAAGAACAGTATTTCGGGAAAATGACAAATCCTGCAATATTTGAGCATTACATGCACTATGGCAGAAATCACTAATTAAGTGTGAATAATTTAAACACAATTCCTATCCCAATTACTGGAAAACCAGTGGACCGTTTGTTTGATTATTGGATATTTAAGTCTATATGGCCTCATCAAATGTCTTTTTTTCTATACTGAGCCTTGCTCCTGTCTTTTTACATTATTGGTGTACTCGTAATCCTTTTTGTCCTCAGTCCTAAGAGAGACTATGAAAAGTGGCAACAATCTTACTCTGACATACACTGTTTCTCTAAGCAGATTTCACACTGTTTGAAAAATGTGTGATTGGACAAGATGCCTTGGGAGAGCATGGGAAATCTTTCTCTCATGACTTTCCCCTTGGTAGTAGAAGAGAGGGGTGTTCCTCCATTTGAGCTTTGTGAGGTGAGGTGAGGTGAGGTGAGGTTTTAGCGGAGAGTGTCTGAAACTTTTTTTTGTCTCATGCCAAATGCACTTTACTCCCTGTGGTAATTGTTGTTCATTTCACCAAATGTACCTGAAGCCACCCTGAACACATTACTTTTACAGTTTTTTACTTCACATTACACATTAGCTGTCTGGAACTCACCACCGCCATCTCCACAGGAAGGCAGAGGTTATGACAAACTAAGCTATTGAATGACTCTTCATCAAGCCATTCAAGTAATGAATTCAGGAGTTAGATGGGCGTTAGGTAACAGCTCTTAAAATGGCTCACTCCCCACCAGATGAGAGGGAGAAAGAGAGAGAGAGAGAGAGAGAGAGAAAGAAAGAAAAAAAGAGAGAGAGAGAGAGAGCTGAAGCCTTCATCATTAGCAAACTCCAGAGCACCTCCCCAAAGGTGCCGGAGAAACAAAGTTAATCAGGAGAGCGAAGGAGGAGTTGGAGTTTGGGAGGTGGAGTGAGGACACGCTATACATAGCAGGGAGCTGCTCTGGCCTTATTGATTTCTTTTTCTTCTTCCCCTTAGTAGGCCTTTCCCCCCGGCTCGGTTCTAACAGGGCCCTTTTCCCCTTGACACTAACAAAAGACTCACAGATGGGAACACTACCTCTTAATTGATGCAGTTGAGTCACTCTGCGATGAATTCAGGAGGTGCTGTCAGAGGCAGCTTAACAGCTTAAGGTGCTTAGCAAAGGTATCACCTCTACTTAGGAATCACACCTTCTTGCCAAGGCTTCCTTTCATGGGTTTCCGATCTACTCTAATCATATGAACAGCTGTGCGGTGGAAAATGGATGTGGATGCCACTCGCTGTCAAGCACATGCTTTTTTTCGAGAGCCACGCAGCAGTCAGTTACGTAATGCATTGGGGTGTCCACATCAATGCATCAGCCAGACACTGGAGTGCCCGGCCAGTGTCCAAATTTATTTTCTTTTCTCAAGGATTGTTTTTGGAAGAGGGGAAAAAAATGTTTTTTTTCTACCCACAGGGAGTCTCTCGAGCAAGCGAGTGGGTTTGCTCCGCTTCATCACTGTCAGCACAATTTGTCATATCATTCCTAGTGCAATAATCCGAACAGCCACATCTCAAAAACACGGTTAAGTATTTAGTCTCTAATGACATTGCCTAATAACATTAAACTCAAACCCACATTTGTCTCGGTGGTGGGGGTGGACCTTGTTTTTTTCCAAGCTGAAGGTAAGTTATTGATTGATGCCGTACCCTTTGCCATGGGGACATTTGACGTTTTCTTTTTTCCAGCAGACACATCAGAGATGATGGGGAGGGACAAGCAGGTCGAATACGGTTAAACGACTACACGTGTTCAAAACAGCCAAACACTGGCCCCTGGAACAAAACAGCATGCTGATGATGAATGTTAACAATAACCAAGAACAGCATCATGGTTCATATTCTTGGGCCAGTCTGTTGTGTAATGTTCTTGAGTGGTGTCATTATTTTCAGTGCTTTGTGGTGATCGGACGTGTGTGATTCAGAGGAGCGTGGTCCATGTCTCAGAGGCTCTGTGCTTCTGAAGGCCCTCCAGGGCACCTTTTTAGGGGGGTTGGTGGTAGCTGCAAGTGTATGCACATATTGTAAAAGCTGTGAAATGGACAGTGCACAGTCAGAGCTGAGGACAGTGTTAATCTTCATACAACATTTCCTTCATTTTTATGTTTCTCTCTCTCTCTCTCTCTCTCATGCACTAACTTTTTTAACCTTTTTCTCTCTCTTTGTGTCTCAGCACTCCAAAACATAATATATCATGATGCTGCTCTAAGAAGTGCATTTTAAATACTTGGTGCAGGTCTATCTTGGCAGTAAAATATGTAACGAAACTATAGTAGGAAATTGGATGCCTACTGCACGGTGGGTGCTTGTGGAGTTGAGTGGTTTATGGAACCAGTCTCTTGTCCACTTCTTGTTTACGGACGTAATAAATGGCTGTGTCCGGATGATGAAGTGTATGTGGACACGTTGCTAATGAGCACAACGTGAGGATGATCATGCATAATGAGGAGAGAGCTGCTTGCACTAAAGCAGCATGAGCAATAAATTATTAGAAATGTCTCCACAGACTAGTGATGGGCCCTGTAAGGAAGGTCAAGCTTGACTCTTTCCTAACTGGGGTTGAACCAGAGCCTACCTGACAATGGTCTTTAAAGATCACTGACTTTGGAAGTCATGCCAGCTCAGCAAGTTGCTCGGCACGGAATGAGTATTTAGTATCTTAGTCTCAGCGGTAAAAGTGGCCTTCAGGAGTGCATCGACCTCTATCGCTTTCTTACTGTTACTAAGTCCCACTTAGGCCACCTGTCCATCTCAGAGCCTCAGGTTATTTGAGAGTCTTTATATAGAGACATAAATAGATACCTTTCCCCACATGCTGTAAAAAAAGTTGTCTGAAAAGCCACAGGCAAGCAGAAGCCAGGGCTCGAGGGGTGCTATAATCAGTAGGGGGGTGGCTCAAAGGAGGTGCCTGAGGCCTTTGTCAGGATCTTTAAAGTCTCAAACCGAGACACAGGCGATCGATCCAGAGAGGAATTGTCACAGCTGCTCTTTTATCTGTGGAAGGCAGCTCTCTCTATCTCGTTCCTCTCTCCCCTAATGTGTGGTGTTGGCTCCCTCCAACGTCGCTGTCTGTTGTTCAGCTGTGTCCGTAATGGGAGCGGTCATTCTCTGCCCTGGTCGTTGTTGGGGCACATGATGGAGCACAGGCTTAAACTGACAGCAGTGGGCCGTGCCCTTTAGATTGCACCTAGTGGCACACTGTGGGGGGCTTTAGTAATGGGTTGAGGGGGAAAAAGTCTTGCAGACTTTATGGGGCATTGCGGTAGGTTGGGGGTTATGTATAGATGGACAATGTTAGGTTCAGCATGTGAATGTTTGTGAATGTGGATGTTTAGACTCTTCTGACTAGTCTGAACTCCCATCATGGGGTGACATTGTTCTTCTATCTCCTCTCGAACAAGCTTGAGTGTTTGCAGTGTACACCTTTGGTCAACTGCCCTGACAACTGCATTAGACATGTGTTTATCAAGCCCCCACAGATGTCTATCTTTAAATTCCTCTTAGATAGGCACCCTTTCTAATGTGGTGATTCATTTTCAATCTTGAATCTTGTTCATTGTGTATCATTTACCCAAGTTAGACATGTCTAAAAGAGCACCCTTTGTAAATGTGGATGTTTTATTTCACTTTTAACCGAGAGCTCCAAACACAACTGTTTTTGTGCATTTAGGTTGAGTGTTCCATAAATGAAAAAATGAATTAACTTCTCTATGACTGTTCTAAATAATGTAATGTCTTGGTATTGGGATGAAGCTGCTCTGTGACTAAGTCTTTATATAAAAGCAAGACTGCAGATCCCAGTTGACAATATGGTATTCAACACATGTATTGTCAAGGGCAATTGAGAGAAAGATGGAAGAAAGAGCAACATCAAATACCTCTGTAATTATAAGACAGAGGAGTAAGACATACCCCTTGGTGATTACTAAAGTGCCACCTCCTCAGAAAAGAATCCCGTTCTCTCTCCATCCTTTCTCTTTCTCCATCTCCCTCTCTCTCTCTCTCTCTTACCCTTATCTTCATCCCTCCACCAATCTCAACTCCTCCTTGACACATATTAACTCAAGAGGACTGAGCTCTGCCTCTCTAATGATCCCATGTGGCGGCCATCCTCCTCTCCCGGCGCTGGGGGCTGCCAGACAGCCTGCAGATCCCCACAGATTGCCTTCAAGCTCTTTCTAGTCAGAGTACAGTCAGAGTACATGGGGCACAGTAGGAAAGAGACCGTCTCCATAACATAGCGGCAGTGAGCTCACCGAGGTGTAGCCAAATAATCAGAAAGCGTAGAATGGAGACTCCCCAGGGACACAAAGTTCCGTGTGCTGTTAAATGAAAACATGGGTATGAGACTGATTCGTTAGTGCACTACTGGTATCCACAGCCATAAGTGTTACTGAGGTGTTGCGACCCACTGCAGTGCCGTGGTTGTGTGTGGACTGCGGGCAGTGCAGAGGAGCTGATTAGATGATTGTTCACAATCTGCACTTCTCCCTCAGATCTCAGATATGCTCTGTACACATTGCATCCATGCACCCCTAGACCTGTTGTTAAGTCTGCGTCTGTCTGTGTGCTTTTGTTATGGGCTGTGGTTTGGTCGCTGTCCAAGGTGCTGGTGAGCTGCTGGCCTGTTCATTATCTCCTATCTGTACACCATTGACAACATAACTAGCCCTCCAATCATGTCTTTGCTGTTAGCCTAGACCTCTCATTTCACTGGAAGTATGATAGTACACAAAGCAATTTGCTTACCGATCTAATAGATCTACTGAGGATGCCATCTCTCATGTCCTTCATACCACCCTTAGGCATATTGATAGTGGAAAAGGGAATTATGTGAGGCTGCTATTTATTGATTATAGTTCAGCTTTCAACACCATTGTTCCTCACATGCTGGACTCTAAGCTCGAAGACCTTGGACTGAACACCTCCTCTGTGACTGGGTTTTGAACTTTCTTATTGGCTGACCCCAGGTAATGAGAATAGGCCATCTCACCTCTAATTCCATCATTCTGAATACAGGATGGGCTGTGCCTTGAGCCCACTGCTCTACTCTCTCTACACCTATGACTGTGTCATCTTACAACTTAAGTTTGCTGGTGATACAGTAGTCCTGGGCCTCATCTCCAACAACGATGAGACTGCCTTCTTGGAGGAGGTGACGAGGCTGATTGCCTGGTGTCAGGCAAACTGTTTCCAGTTACAGTAGATGTCAGCAAAACCAAAGAGGTAATTGTAGACTTCAGAAGGAGGCAGCTGCAGACTTACACCCCTCTCTTGATTGATGGAATAAAGGTAGAGAGAGTTAGTATCTGGGAGTACACATCTCTGAGGACCTGAACTGGGCTTCTTTGAAGTTGTAGACTACGTAGAAGGCAACCTGATGCGAACAGTTAATGGTTAATAGACACAACCCAACTTCATTTCAAACAATCGATTCAATACGAAACAATACAAATAAAGCCTTAAGTACTGAAAAGAAATGTAACTTCGGAATACCATAAAATAGCCTGCCATCTACATCGATGCATTGCAGGCTACTGTAAAGAACTCTTAGGCTAATGGATGTGAATCTTTATTATGAGTCTGTGGTATGAATTTGTTATGACAGTTCCGTGTTCTGCCATTGTAGAAATCTGGATAAACAATGGAATCTTTATCCCATGAGAGGAATAGGATCCAGGAGAGAATGGAGTGGGAGAGGCAGATGAGGGAGAGAGAGGAGGCCCTGCAGTCTGCGTTTATGTCTGTGGCTATCAGCAGTGAAAAGATGATGAAAGACCTGATGGCCAGAAAGGTAAGACAGAAGCCTTTTTGTTTCCCATTTAACTGTTGTGTTGGATAAAAAATAGCTACTTAATGACAACACCATAGACTGTATATATAGAACACAGTCTATGGACAAAACATTCAAATCATTCTCATGAGTGTATGTTGAAAAGGAAGTGTTTTATTTTTCTTTAGAGCACCACCAATCTCAAATACCTGGACAAAGCTAGTGGGACTGGACCTATGGTCACCTCTGATACTGTATTTTCTCAGGCTCCTCAGGTATTTTCAATTGTGTTTATGTTGTCTATAGGCCTGGATGTATCACATTGACAAACAGATGGAAGTGTTCACTGACTAACCTTTTCTAAAACTTTCTGCTCTTCATGGTGTGGTCACACAAGCTGACCATAACAGATGTCCCCTGCAAAATTGGACGTTTTTATACACGTTTTACACAGACCAATGTCACCATTCCACTCCTTCTAATATGATATTGATAGCCATAGTCTAATTACAGAAGTTTGGAACGTCGAGAAATGGAACCCTGAGAGAAGGCCTGCAGTGAGTGGAAAGGAGAATGTCCCTGCACACAAAGAGTGTGTGTTGCTGTGTGTAGTAGTGTTCAGGATATGGCAGTCATGGCCATCCCTCCACAATGTACACACACACACACACACACACACACACACACTAATGAAACTGTTCCATTGGATGAAACAACAAAATGAAACTGTCATACAGACCAAAAATCTCACAGTGGACTCATCCGTTTGAAACAGAATGTTACCCCCACCCCTGCCCTGCCATCTTACCCCCCAACCTCCACTGCCCCCCTGGAGGGACAGAGGGGGAAGGAGATGGTGTGAGAGGATGGAGTAAAGACGTAGAACAAACACTGCTTGGTAAAGCTTATGACTTCATTATTCAGTGATTCCAAAGATTGCTGTTTTGAATCGACATACTGTCTGATAGTGCGGTCAGCAGGTCTGTGTGTGTGTGTGTGTGTGTGTGTGTGTGTGTGTAAGTCACATGAAATCTCTTGTGTGGAATAACGGGGAAGGTAGATAGCCTCCCTGTGACACTTCCCTTTCAATGCCCAGGGGTGCGTGGGAGCGATAGCCCCAATCCATTGTGAGGTAATACTTTAGCACGGCGATTTAAACCGCGCCCCGGGGAGCCCTGCGCGTAATGACAACAATCCGTCTGAGCCCGCTGTGCATCACGTACGCTACGCTCACATTGCGCATAGGACTCACGCTTAACGGCAGTCACGAGACCCGTTACTGGCTCCTGCGCCACTGTGGCCAAGGTCAAACACCCACCACCACCACCACACACACACACACACACATGGATACAAATGAGTAGTAAGGATCGCTCTGTGTGCTGGGGGTAACCAGTAAGCCAATTAAAGTCCACTCCCCCTGCTGAGGTGCAAGGCTATCGCAATGCATTACCTTCCGGCCATGATTCACTCAGGAAGCACCAGCTTCTGACTGGAGGATCCCACCTCCTTCTTTAAAAACACATTCCTCCTCTTTTTTCCTCCCTCTATCTCCCTCCTGGGATACGTAGTTTTTCTTTCCACCTGCAGCGTCTGAGCTGGAACCCCAAGCGATGATGAATTTGGCCCTGCGGATAGACTGACTTCGCCGCATCGATTTATTTTATGCCTACGCGCACGTATTTACCCCTCCACAGCTACCTCAGGCAAACAAAAGCAAACTGGATTAAACAGGGTGTCTGTGGCAGAAAGATGACTGCTCTCAATGAAATGTTTAATGGCAATAATTCACGGGCCCCTCCGACAGGCAGCGTGAGAGTGTGAGGGTATCAAAGCCACGCCATTAAAGATTCATCACGTCAAGGGAGGATACAATTTTGTTACGACCGGGTGATCTTCTCTCCGTCTCCCTCTCTCTCTCTATTACTCCATCTATCTATATATCCTCCTCTCTCTCGCTTTATTTCTGTCTCTCACCTCCTCTATCTCTTTTCAGTCTTTTTCAACATCCTTTCGTTACTGAAAATCAGGCGGAGCGTGTTGGAGCTCGTGGCAGCTGCCGGGCCATCTGGTGAAACATCTCTGCCGTGACGTCGTTTCGGCTCCGCTTGTCAAAAGGTTGTGCTCCGTGATGGCGCACGGCAAACCGTGCCGTCCATGCAGATCAGAACATGTCCACGTTTGCCCTTCAGATCAGCGGTGGCAGGAGAGAGGAGACGACACCAGGGGAGGGTTTGGGGTGGACGACACATAGGAGTGGGGATGGGGATGGGGAGGGAGACATCAAGGAACAGGCCATCCAGTGGATGGGGTTGAATCGTACCGTAATCCATATGAAATCATTCTTCAGTAAACATCCTCTAACTGCCTTCCCACTCTTGTTTTATAAAACAGTCTGAATGTCGTCTCTGGGCAGGCAGCCACGCTGTGAGCCGTCTAGGGTAATGTGTGATAATATGTGTGATGTGTTGCAATCTAAATATTGATTCAGGAGGTTGTACTGCATAATTAGAGCCGTATCAATATCTCTGGATCATTTGTGCTTATACTGTGCCGTGTGTGTTTGTGTGTGTATGTGTATCTGTGTCTGGCTACACCTGTGTGAGTAGTACCCTGCCACTTTTAATTAGTCAAATTGTTGTCAGACAGATGCTTCGATAAGGCCTCGAGTATAACAAACCTCAAAACACCTCGCCTTCAAAACGGATCTGTCATGTCACTCCTCTCCAGGCTCGCTCTCCCCCTAATTACAGTACACCTCTGCCTTGACCTGAGCTCATTAAAAACACAGAGTTCGCTGCCTAGAAACACTGTCGAGCAAACATTCTTGCATCTAGTGTTTAAACCTCGCAGTCACTATGGGGCCCGTGCGTTCCAGTCATTCCTCAAAGTTTAGGACGCTGGGGGGCGGGCATTTTAGAGCCACTGTCGCGCCTATCCTGTCGGCCTCTGTGGGGCTGCTCTGTGCCGGTGTGGTAATTAAAAGCAGTGCTGTTGGCTGTGGAGAATGATAACTTTTATCTGCTCGCCTTCCTCAGGGTTGGAGGGGGGGGGGGGGGGGGTATGGAGGGTAGATCCCATTAGTAGACGTGAGAGGAAAGTAATCTGATAACGTCCCAGAGGCTAACACTGCTGTGCACTGCAGCGCTAGCGCTAGCCACCCCAGCAGCGGAAGGTGAAAACATGACGAGACGGGATCTGTGTGTGTGTGTTGGTGTGTCTGTGAGTGTGTGTGTTCACTGGGTTCATCTCGTACAGTGGTGCCTGTGTTTGTTAGAGACAGAGAAAGGGTGGGAAGAAATCCAGAGAAAAATATTGAAAGAGGGAATGCCTGTTTTTGTGTCTGTGTTTACACACCCAATTAGCTTTATGTGGCTGATATTTATTTCCCCCTTTTAAATTTTGACACATTAGCCAAGGGCAGCATTTGTGAGTAGCACAACAATTGTATAAAAGCTTATTATTAAACATGATTAGATATTCTATTGGCCTGCAAATTGTTATATTTATACAGATAATACATTTGTAATGCCACTGCATGGGGAGGCAGTTTTATCTGTTAAATGAATCTATTTGTGCACTAGATTGTTCCTTAGCATATAATTATATGCACAATATAAATCCCCTCATTTTAAGTTTGTTATAAGGAGCAATCACTATATATTTTATAACCAAATGCAAATACCTTATGCAAAACCTTAAGTACCTGCTTGAGTGGGCAGACATTTTCATTCAGTTAATATTTTTTGTAGTCATTGGAAAATGTGTATGTGTAAGGTTGTGCATGTGCATGTGTGTGTTTTGTGTGTGGCGAGTGGGTGATGGGTTTTGATTGGGAAGGTCACATGGTTGGGAATAGATTACTGACTTCCATGTGGTGCAGAGAAGATCCCTTCAACTGTGGCTAATTAAACTGACCCCTTTGTGCTCTCTATACTGTGAAATTCAAATCCACACAAGCATTACATTCCAATGGCCATCTCAGAAAGCGTAGGCATGGGTATTTGAAAGAACATAGGACCAATCTAATGTGTTTGCTGTTTGTAGCATCTTGGCAATGAACAGTTTTATTAATCCCCACGAATAGATAATCCTCATTTCACCGACACCACTGTATGGGGGCAGCCGTGGCCTACTTGGGGGCAGCTGTGGCCTACTGGTTAGCGCTTCGGACTTGTAACCGGAGGGTAGCCAGTTCAAACCCCGACCAGTAAGAACGGCTGAAATGCCCTTGAGCAAAGCACCTAACCCCTCACTGCTCCCCGAGCGCCGCTTTTGTAGCAGGCAGCTAACTGCGCCGGTATGTATGTGTGGGTGTGTATGTGTGGCTCGATGGTGTTTTAAGCCCCCACCGTCGACTTCAAGGCAGTGCTGCGACCAAGTGCCTTCGATGCAGCGCTGCCTGGAAGACAACGTTGGGGGCTTATAACACCAAAAGGCGTATGTGTGTTTCTACCAGTGAATCAATGACAAAGGAATACATGATGATAATGGACCTCAAGCACTATCTGTTGTGTCATCAGCAGAAGAAATGCATTCTGCATTCTACAATTTGTCACCTGGAGCATGTGTCTACTCGAGCATGCATTGCTCAAGGCAACACCTCCCATAGCATTTCTTCTAGCCTTGTTTCTGAATTATATGAAAAAGCAACATGCCAAGCATGCAGATAAAGCACCTGCAGTTTCATTTCTACATTTCTAGTTGTCCCAAGACAAACATGTTTTCTTATATGTCATGCAGGTTTCTGCAGTTTCCCTCTCCCAAGACAAACGTGTTTTCTTATACAGTATGTTATGCCGTTTTCGGCTTTCTCTGTTTTCCTCTTGTCTTGTCTCTTTCTGATATTTATGAGATGTGCACAGTGTCCTTGCAGGGGTCTGACTGTGAGAACAGCCAGTGCATCCTCCCCCTACTGAGATGCATAAACACATGGTGTGAGTTAGGATGGATTTCTACGCTATTGACTGCTCTGTTCCCCAATGTATTCCAAAACTGCCACTCCCAACAATGAAGCTCAATATTTTTGCACATCTCTCTGTAACACTCTCAACACCTCTCTCTCTCTCTCAGCCTCCTTCTTTCGCTCACAAACAAATCTCCCACCTTCTCTCTCTCTCTCTCTCTCTCTCTCTGAGTTAAGCAACACCCAGACAAACACTGGCAGCATTGTCGTTGTTGAAATTATTTAGGGGGTGGGATTATGGTTTTCTGTCACAAAACATTAACAGGCTCCAGTGGAATATAAAATGTCAAGTCAGTTTTAATCCTCAAACTGCGTTGCATTCACCATATATAGTCTACATTGTTCTCTGTCTTGGAGTGTAATAATGCTAGGACTGAGTGGTGTCTGATTAGCATAATGTCATGAGTGGGGAGAGAGATTTTGAGGGTTTACAGTGGGCATGCAGTAAAGTTGGTGGAAGTCTCCAGTCTCCCCTGCCACTGTACTGTAAAGATATTTTTACTCACACAGTGATGTTGGTTCAGTTGGCCTGTGGTGATCAAGCTCAGACTATCTGTAGAAATCACTATCATGTCCTATAGCACCAATATTCTGCGCACTTTAAGAAAAGTTTTGTACCCTCAGCTATCACTGCACTTAACAAACTCCTGTGACAATCAGGGGGGGGGGGGTTGTTATGTTATATGTGATATGTCTGAGGCTGTGTATATCCTGCATGGAATGTAAATGATGTGTGTGAAAAAGAATATCCTTATAGGACAATCAAGATTCTATACTATATACTATACTATACTATACTATACTATACTATGGACTGGGTTAGGCCTGGCTGGCCTTCTCATGGGAAATATATATTCAGTGTCCTCTAGAATGCCCCTTCATGCAATAAGTTCAGAGGATCTGTCTCTTTAACAGAGGAAATTCAATGTCTTAACTAGAAATGCAATTCCGAGGAATTACACGAGGGGATGCAATCTGCTGGTTAGGGTGTTGGTGGGGCTGTTGAGCTTGATGCTAGCTATCTTTGAGTCCATAAAAACACTCGTACCAAATTTGAAGCATGTACGTCAAGCCGTTCTGGAGATATAATGCTGAATGCATGAGATATGGCTGGGACTTTTATTTTGACACACAGGAAACACTTTAACAGGATGTGTAGTTCAGGTAGAGCTAGATTGTATGCTTAGAAGCTGAGACAGTTGGAGTCCTCACAGGTGACACCTGTGCCAGTGTTCTGATTAGCCTGGGAACTGCTCTGAGAACTACTTAACGAGCGCAGCTGGCTCTATTATGACATCACAGCCCCCATTCAAGTCTATGGGGGAAAAATACACTTTTAATTACAAATATCTCAAAAAGTATAAACTTCTCAAAAATGAAAAACGGATAGGACGGTAAAGCCTTGGAAGATCTACGAAACGGTGTTTCAACCAAATTTGTACGTTAAGCGGTTTGAGCTGAATAGCGCGCACAAAAAGGTAAAAAGAAAAACTAGACTGCATTTCCGGCGGGAACTGCGAAAGTGTGCTTGCCCTGGTCCGGTCAGCAACGTGAGCGGATAGTGGCATACGCTATGCTGAACCTGGCTTGATCCAGGCATTGTAACAGTGCCTTTCAATGTTGGAGCAGTGGCAATATCTCAAAAGCTCTAGGAGAGGGCTATTCAACTATTGGCTTGCGGGTTGAATGCGATTTGTTGGATTTTACCTTTGGCCTGCCTTCGAATTTAGCTTCTATGACTGAGATCAAATCAATAAAATAAAATGACAGCAGTGATTGAAATGACAGCAGTGAAATGATGCGTCTTGCGCCTCTCAAACTGGGCTATCAGGTAACCTACAGTACAACAGAAATTATGAAATATGACCAAGGCATTAAAAAGCTGCTTGTTTGTCAGGATACTTTTTCACTGATTTATTTAAAAAAAAATATGAGCTATGAGTGTGAATGTTATATATTCCATCCCACAAATTATGTTTTACTGGTTTATTTCACAAATAATCTATATAGATTTGCTCTATAAAGACCTTATGTCTGTTTGGGATTGTTTTGTGAGCCTGGGGTTGTTTTGAGAGCCTATTGATGTAGCCTATCTCAGAATAAAGGAATACTTCATATTACTCTAAACCACCGTCTGTAAATCAACTGTATACTACTGTCTACATTGCACTATATTTCTTGACCTGTCTCTGTATGTTTCATCACCTTTCTATACTTTGCCTCACAGCTCAGATCTTTGGTTGCTATGAAGGCCAGTCGTTCTAAATGGATGGTTGCTATGGCCAAAGGCCAGTTCTATCTCTGCCGTTGTCAAGCGGGCATATCGTAGAATTCTGATTAACCTTATCTTAAAACATCTCTATTTTACTTAGCCCACTTCCATACAGTGGGTCCCATTAAGAAGTGGCCACTTCATTCACGCTTACCGTGATACACACAGCAGCATTAAATTAATCTGTCACCATACGCCTATGCCTACGTTTGCAAAGAAAACATTTTAATTTGATTCACATGAAACGTTACATTTCATGTACATGTTGACAATGAGTAGGCTAGTTTTGGTTGTTGGTGGTGTTATTGCATCCCTTAGTTATGCCTACAATGCAAGTTCCCTCGCGATTGGAAGCTCCTGTAGACAATAGTAGACGCATTTCAAAACATCGCGTTAGGAGTCCTTGCCACTTCTTTTAAGCTGTCACAGACGTAGGTGCTACTTTTAGGGCTAAAGTGCTTCGTGAATTACTGTTAGTAAAAAAAAAATAGCAGTCCTAAAGTTACACGTGACGAAGTTACGAGTGCAAGTATCTCATATCAAATGGCCATGGCATTACACTAAACAACATAAATCCCAATTAGTAACATAGCACTACATCTCCTCCCTATAGCTAGCCACACAAGAAATTAGTGATACTAAATCTCTGCTTAGCATGCTTCTCCGCTTAGCATTCTAATAACAGAAGGGGCACATTTATGTTGACCACTACAACATGACTCATTATGTCTGTAACGTTAACTGTATAAAACACTTACTTTCATAAAGGACGCATCCAGCACATGGAAACCGATATTTTAGGTTCTTGGCCACAAATTCAAAACGTGTCTCTCTGAAGCCCTGTTCTAGAATCTTTGCTCTGAAGGCTGTGTTGCTAAGGCAACATCAAATAAACGAAATGATAGCAGAGAGGGTTCAAGTGGAGCTAGTAATCAAGGATCTTTGATGATAGTCTTTCAGTATTAAATGTGTACGTGTGATTCCGAATGGATGTGTGTGGTTTGCAATTAGAATAAACAAGAAATAACATTTCCAATAATTTCCCATAATAAATTACATAATATTTGCACCTTCCTTACTTGTGAATCTCACACCGTATTTCAAGTAGGCTACACTAGTGAAATGTAATACAACGTTGCCACCTAGCGTTCAGATAGTTCTAGGCTATTTAACATTAACGTGACATTGCTTGTTTATTCTTTCGTCAACTCCATGCTTTTAGGAAAACAATCTTTTTATCATAGTACCCTCTTCAATGAGCGATTACCAGCTCGTTTTTGTAACAGAGATAGCTGTTTATTATCCCTAGGTTTACAGAAATACCTATTCATATTAATACGTAGCCTATGGAGTGCTGCCGACCACTGTTCATTACGGCCCAGAATGCCTTGCATGTCTTTACAACAAAACAACACAGTAAAACCTAAATGCCCGTAAACATATGCATTTGCATACTTGTAACATTTTTAATAATACTCTCCCATCATGATATGTAACAATAATGAAAAATTTAATTTGAATACCGTCAATGTGAAAACAACTCTATTATGTAAGCTATATATAGCTACTGTTCTCCTTACTATATCAGTTCGTAAGTCCATACTATCCCATGGCAGAGCAAGGATTTCATGATTGGGCAAGGTTTCCTGGAGACATTATGTCTGCTCTGAGATATTGTGCATACATGGAAGGCGTTGTGATAGAAGGTGAATGATGTGAGTTACCAAATACCCGTGGGTGGTTTGCCAAATGATGAAAACTTTTGGAATATTTCTTTTTTTTTTTTTTTGCCTATGCACCCTCACACTGGAGTCCCCAGTTCATATACAAAATTTGGTATCGATATGTGACAGTGTTCCTGAGATATGGACGACTTCCTGTTTCGGAGCTTCGCCGCCGATTTCGTTGGCTGTGACGGGCAAACGCTTTCGAAAATCAAAAATCCTTCCACTAACATTTGTGAGGCTTGGTCCAAGGATAATGTACGTCAAGTTTCGTGGCGTTCGGACCAAATTTGTGACCTGTGAAAATTTAGTTTCGCTTTCTGTTCAATCCAATATGGCGGACGAACGGCACGCCCACCTGACGTCATCTTCGCGACCAACTTACACCGGTACTGACCGGACGTTTTAAAGTTGGAACGGTGTCTCTGTCTCAAAGGGCCTAGGCGCTAGGGCTGACAAAAAATTAGGGAGACGGGAAAAATAATAATAAAACTTAAGAAGAACAATAAGTGTGCTGCTTTGCAAGCACACTTAATAATAATAAGAAGTCCCCGGATTTCAATAGAGGGGATGCATCCCCTCTAACAAGTGCCCTTCTGTGGTGAAAACGTAATGTAATGCCCTATAAGGTACCTTATAAGGGTGCCATGATGGGTCCTACAGTATATATGATTTTTTTCTTGCAAGTCATATGCTGTCTTTAGCCTTGCTGTTCAAACTCTTCAAACTATTGCATTTAGCTAACAGAACAAAAAATGTTCTATTTCCAAAAAATGTCATCAGTGTGGTCACAGAGCATATCTGAACACTGGATCCAAAGCATTGACCTGGACCTCCAGCTGTCCCAGAATTCACCACTCTCAGTCACCCTTGCGTCAGGATGAAAGCCAGTCTCCGGCAGCCCACACCGCGGAGAGCTCCAGACACAGATCTGTACTGCTCTGATCCTGTTTGTGCTGCTGGACGCTTGCAGCCCTGCTGTTTCCAGATATGGCTCTTTTTTTTTCAGATCTTTTGCTGGCACACGCTAGTCGGGCAGCTATCTTTAACCTGCATCTAAATTGGAGAGGCCCTTAGACAGCTGAGCACGGGAGGAGAGGGGAGGAGGACAAGGAGGACAAGAAAGTGGAGAGGAAAAAGAGACATAGACAGGGAAAGAGAGGAGAGCAGAGAGAGAAAGACAGAGGATGTAGAAGAGCATAATGGAAAGAGAAGTGGGGACAGGAGTAGGGGGTGACAGTGAATCTTTGGTATTCCCAGTGGAGCAGAGAAAGGGACACTCACACTTACACTGCAAGCACACACACATACACACACACACACACACACACACCCTATACAACATCTGTCTACAAACACAACATACATGCACATAACTACAAAAATGTGTAAACTATGCAACTGTATAAGGAATGTTACAAACAGTATTTCTTTTAAAAAGTAGGTAGTTTGGATTAAAGAATTTGTATAAAAATGTACAAAAAGAATAGAGAAAGGATATGAGGTATGGGAAGCATGTTGATCATTTGACCTCTACTCTTTATAGGCTAGTGTCGAAATATTATGTTGACAATGCTATAATATAGCATATTATGTCACATGGTGCATATACATTCTTTAGTTATAAAGGAAACTAGTGGTTATCCAGTAAGTAAAAACCTTATTATGATATTGGCTCAATGAAGTGACTTCAATTACCCTGCTTCCCTATGCCCTTCTATTTCTCACAGGCGGTAGATAAGGTGCTAGCTCTGTAGAGACTCATTGTTGTAGCATCTGAAGCTTGCTGCTGGTGGCGTAATTGAGAATCGACATTTGCGGAGTGATAAACTCTCCGGTACAGGGAACACTGCCTCCAGTCCCGCATACATAGGCGCGGTTTAGGGTAGCGCTAGTGGACCGTGAAATGTGCCTCTTTAGGGAGCCTTAGATACATGGGGCCTCGGTCAGGAGGATGTGAGGAAGGAAGTGCAGAAGCTCAGCCAGCCGTCACGCGAACATAATCCCGTCCCTTGTTGGAGTTTTATCCTGGGTGGGTATCCCTTCTTGTTCAGACCCAGGGATCCTCATCTGTTCTTGAGCTGTTTTTGATTGAGAGTGAGTGAGGGTCTGTCGGGATGTACAAAAATATGCACAACGATGATGCTGATGGTGTAAGATGCTAAATAGCTGGGGGGTTTTGTGTGGAAGTTTTAGATCGTGACGTTAATGAAGGCAAACATCAAAAGAGGCAGAGAGGCAATAAAGAGTAACATTCTCACATTTCTAATTATACCACAGATACTGACACACACAAACACACACACACACACAGTATATTAGATTACAGATGACATAGTAAAGAAGCTAGGTTTTTCCTAGAGAGCTCTATATGGAGAGCTCAGCCAGCCGTACGTGTGCCCATTAGACAGCCAAAGCATGCTTGGTTGTGTTGTAGGCATTTGGCTTGTCAGGAAGTAATGCTTTGTTTGTCTAGCACTTTATTCTGCCACGTCTCTCTTGGGACTCCTGCTTCATCTCAGTGAACAGATGTGGCAGGTTTAGAAGCTGTTGAAGTCTAAGAGGAGGCCTCTGTCCACAGTGTTCAACAAGAAATGCTTTAGCCCTGGAGCCTGCTGGTTTTATTCTGTAGTAAAACTCAAAGCAGGTTCACCTAATGATGTATTTATCTGTGCTGACAGGGGGGGGCATCTGTGTCTTCATTGATTCATATCCTCAATTTATTTGTGTAGGACTAAGAAAGTAGCAAAATATTACAAATGCAAAGAGACAACAGTACAAAGATATCTGGTAAACAGGGACTACATAAGAGGAAACTACATTCTTTAGAGTAAAACACTGCATTTACCAGATAAACAATAGTTTCAAAGAGCTGAGACAGGATTTTATAATGGGATGTATAGCTTTATTCGGTGCTATAGGAATCTGGTCACCTCAACCCTCGGATGATAATTGATCCTGGAAAGTCAGCTGGTTGGACAGGTTATTGCCTCTCTGTTCTGGGGAGGTCTGTTGTATATAATGCTACTGTGCTCCACACATGAAGTGGCTACACTGCACATTAAGTGTTCCTTGTGGTACTGGCAGAACAAAAAACAAAAGCCACTGAAGTTTTGTTTTCCAGATAACAGTTTGATGTAAGGTCTGGAAAAAATGGCACCAGTGGCCTTTATCGCCTTTTCCTCTGAGACATTCCACCGATAATTCCTCACCGACATTTTAACGTCCAGTTGCTGTCGCAAAAAGCTCTCGACAAATGTTTCCGTTGCCGTTTCAGGTGCTTGAATATCCTGCCTTATTTCTCCCATGGCCTCTGTCTTTCATTCTGAGATGAAATGCTCCCTTATTTGAAAAAAGTGAGTGAGTGGTGCTGATGAGGCAGCCGCACAGCTCCCTGAGTGGTGTGGTTAGTGGAGCAGTCCACCATGTGATTATCATATCCAGTGAGGTCCAGCCCTGGGATACCCCCATGACAGATGAGTCGCTGAAGCCAGGGGCTGAACCGCAGACATGACACCATGAAATGGAAAAGGTTCCTAAACATCTGATGGCCTCTTTAGATCACCACAAAGTGGTGTATCATGTCATTCATGTCGTATATACTTACAGTATATAATGTGTATAAAATATAAAAATGATTTTATGTAAATACACAGTATGCAGCAGTGGCGTGTACTCTATTTCCAAGTAGATACTTTTGTTAGAAGAAGAAGAGACAACTCTAAGCAGGGTGTTGTCAGTAGTTTGTCATTCATTGCTTTTAGAACAGGCACTAGACAGGACGACCTGGTCCTAATGACATACATCACACATATGCTGCAGCTAGGGCAAGCAAGGTGCTTTTGGGTAATGGTGGCTCTCCAAAAGCCTCAATTCAAATCGAGGGAACACTGTGTGACCTAACCACGTGAGCTTGGAGAGAGAACGAGAGCACATTTTTCTCTCACTTGCTCCACTGATAAATTTGCTTTCTGGGGCAGCTCTTTGATAAAGCCACAGAACAGTACAGCACATCACCAGGCTGTGTAAGGCTGTGCATTGACTGGGCTGATGTGTCTGCACTAGGCTGCTCCAAGAGTTGCTTTAAATGCTAGTGTTATATCTAGAATATTGAATATTGTGTGTGTGTGCGTGTGCGTGCGTGCATGTGTGTGTGCATGCGTGCGTCTGTGCGTCTGTCCGTCCATGTGTGTGTGTGTGTGTGTGTGTGTGTGTGCAGTTAGTGTACATTTCATGTTTTTCATTAAAGGCTGCCTCAGGCTTGCTTCAATCCGGTATAGAATTTCAAAATGAAACAGTAATGGCAAAGACCATGTTCTCATATCCATGTATGCTTGAAAGGTCATTATTAAAATGTCCATATGATATTTCATACATTTTTGAACGATGTGAGCATATATCAGTTTGAATGTCAGTTTGTCATGGTGGAGGCCACTGTTAAATGATCTATCTGCAAGCAAGACAAATGACACAGAAGGAACTTGTCCCCCAGGGAGTTGATCACCCCCACTCTTCCTTAGTAGATGTGCACTTCCAAGTAAGCACAGAGAAATCAAAGAATACTGATCAATATGTCTAATCAAGAGGCTGAATTCCAGCACATCCCCTTCTGCCTGAGGTGCCATCACACCCATCCGCAGCTTGCTCTAGCATGTTATTGACAAAAAAAGAGTGAAACAAGCTTAATTGGCCCTCAAGACGACCGAATCCCAATTTGGCCAGAATTGTCACCAATTCCCTGGAAAGGAAATGCACTCCTCGACCTCCACTTGCCGGAGGGTGTGGATGGTTTGAGCAGGTTTGACCCTGATCACCTGCAATGAAATATATCTTGTACCTCCATCCCTCATAAATGGTTGCAGTTTTGGACAGCCATATTTCTTAGAATTCATTAAATCTGAACTGAACAGTCTGTTCAGTTCAGATTTAGTGAATTCTAAGAAATATGGTGAAGATAATATCTAAGGTGAAGATAATATCTAAGGTTTTTTTTGTCACATTAAAGATGCCAGTCAGAACCTCCATATTCCTGGCATCTTGTGTACAGAAGACATCTCATGGATAATTGATGAGTGTTGAAGTATGAAAATAAAGTAAGTGTAAGAAGTGATTAACATAGCAATTAACATTCACACTGTGTACACACATTATGTTTTTACATGTGCATGTGCATGTCCACTATCATGGAGAGTAAAACAGATTGAAAGTACTCAAGCCTAATTGAATGAACCATTATACATCCACCAGAAACAGCTTGCTGACAGTAGGGAAATACTACTTCGAAAGATTCATTAATAGTTGAATATATAATAATTTTGATTTATGTTAAACTATTACTAACTACTAATATAAAAGGCAGTTGAATTTGGTTCCCTCAGCAAGAACACAAATGTATTGACACGCACAGGACTTCAGCAACTCATTGATGTCTTCACGCTACACTGACCCTTGACCCCATGAGGACGAGTCCACGGCGAGTCCTTAGACGTGGCGCTCAGCTGGTGAACGGCAAATCATTTGCCTCAGGCTCTGTTGCTCTCTCTTTCTCACCATGGCCCCACGCCAAGGGTTATTTCCACACCACCGGACACTTCACAACAGCTCCTGGATCAATATTCTTCTCTCTCTGTCTCTCTCTCTCTTTCTCTCTCTCTCTCTGCAGTAGTCTCCACAGTTCTCTCTCTCTCTCTCGCTGTCTGTCTCAGGGGGTGTGACGCTTTCTTCTTATGTAATTAATAAGGAAGTGCATCTTGTGGAGTGATGCTTGACAGGTGATTGATGCTGACATATGCTAGGAGTCCATTCTGCCAACTCTGCCACATGAACAAAGACAAAAGCATAGAGACAAAAACTGACACCAGACAAGTTTGAAGTCTGGCAGCTGCCCCCCCCAACACATGGGGGGGGGGGGGGGGGGGGGGGGGGGGCAGGATGTAAATAGATGTTTGTTTTCTCTTTTTTCAGATTGCAGATGATGTTCATCCATGGATTCTGTATGCATATTGGTTCTTTCCTCAGAGGCTGCCAACTGTCCCATCAACTCACTCCACAAGGTGAGATTTCCCTCTTCTCTAGATAACACCATGTGGACCTCTTGGCAGGTAAATGGTGAATGGCCCACATTTACACAGTACTTCTCCACTGAGAGCACTATAATGACTGAACTTTTATGCCTCCTCATCTGCCGGTGGTGGAGGCTGCCATGCAGGGCATTATCTCCTTCCAGTGGGAGCCGTTGATGGTTCAGTGTTTTGTAACCTGCAGCCAAAATCAGCCTGACGTGAACTAGGCTCTGATCTCTAGGCATCTGCTCCATATGCTGCGCCAGAACTCTTCAGCTGCACCATTTCAGCGTTTGTATTTTTATAGGTAATTCCACTATCATCATAAATGGCATTTATTTGATTATTTTGAAATCTTATATACAAGCATTACAATATATACATGTAGTTTTTGTAATTGAATGGTGATGATGCATTGATACTCTCATACTTTGGATTTGTCAGAGGGTTTTTGTCATCCATCATCTCTGAGTTGCTGGTGATATGCACAGGCTGGAGTTAGCAAATATTCTGTTGAATCAGCACTGTCCAGTACACAAACATTATCACATAATTCACCTCAGTCTGCATACACCACTGTCCATTAAAGTGTGTGTGTGTGTGTGAGTGTGTGCGTGCGTGTGTGGTTATCTTACCTGAAAGATGTGAAGTGATAAACGAATAGGGTAATTACCGTCTGCCCAGCCATTTGATATCTGTATTTGTTCTTCAAAGGCGTCTCTCTTTGCCTGGTGATGGGCTTTTCCTCATGAGCAGTCAATGGGAGCGAGATAAGGTGGTATGGGGTAATGAGACCGTGGTCTGGGGACCAATCAGAGAGGACTCGCTCCTTGTTGTAGCTCTTGTGCCTATCATCCCTCAGCAGTCTAATTAATTCCCCCTCCAGCCCCAAACAAAAGCCTGGCCCAAGGTATCCTGGCATAGGAGTCTGCTTTGAAATGCCCTCTGCCATCTCCACCTCCAGCCATTCCTTGTAGTACTGTTAAGCCTGTAATATGGCTGGGCATCCAAGGCTAATTTCACACCCTCTGAGTAATATACTGCATCTAAAGAAGTAGAGCAAGTAGTCTCACAGTGCTTGTGTTGTTTATTAGATAAGGCATTTTAATTACATAATTGATTCAGCTATTTTCATTAACTTGCTGGATTGCACTCCTGTGATCTACAATTATTTCCCTCCTTGAGAAAAGGCTGCAGAACACAGGCATGTTTTGCAGGGGGTGGGTGGGGGGGTTATGTAAGGTTTTATTCTCCGGAGTACTTTTTATCCAATGTCCCTGTCAAACTATCCCGTATTTTTCGATGACCTATAGATATAATTGTGTGTATGTTCTAAATTACCTGCCAATGCATGACATTGATCTGCGCTGAAAGCACTGGACAGTTATGCTTGGGTTTATATATGTTACCATTTAGATTGACCACTGACTATTGATCATTTTAACTTTCATTTAAAAAAATAGCCTAAATGAGTCTTGTCAACTGACGTCTATTCTATTGAAATTATTCCACCGTCAGACACGGTAAATCAAATAATTGCAGATCACTAAAATGACATTGTAACCTAACACGGTCGGACCCACTTGATGAGCCTATTTGTGAAATTGGTCAAACCATTTTGATATTCTTACTTCTGTGTCTGTGTATTGGTGTCCCACACTCTCAATTTTTACCTTTTTTCATAGGCCAATACAATGATTTCAAATGGTTGCCACTCTTGCCAGCTAAGCGTCTTTTTGCGCATTTGGGAACGCCTTTGGCTCTGAACACGAGAGAGAGAGAGAGAGAGAGAGAGAGAGAGAGAGAGAGAGAGAGGGAGATGCGCCTTCATCAGTTTGACTTATTTCAGAACGGTTTTTCTGGAGAGAAAGTCTGACAGAGATATGAGGGACAACGCAACACGTTGATTCTGTCTTCTGGGAGCGCAGGGTCTGTCATCTGAATCATATCAGTCCCACACAACTCAGAAGACAAGGTGCAGTAGCACGGTGTCACATTAACACCTATTATCGGAAACAACAGAAGAGTTGATTCAAACTAACGATAGGCTACCATGAACCATGTCGCTCTACTGTGAGTTCCCTTGGATTTCGGCCAAGACACACATTTGGAGCGGTAGGAGGAAAGGCGATCTTTCGTACCCTACACCGTGTGAGATTACTCGCTTTCTCCAACGAATTCACTTCACTTCATGGAAGCAAGGGGCGCGATTGTGTTGCTTTGCAATCAGACACAAGTATCCGAACACATGCGTGCTGAATTGAATTTTTAAGAAAGTCTCGCTCTTTTTGGTGTTTTTCACCGCTTGCCTTGTTGACTGGTATGGGAGAGGCAAGCCTGGCTCTGGACTCCGGATGACGATGAGTTTTGTTACGGGATGTAATATTTAATGCAACAGACGAATTCGTCTACATTTGGATACCAGGCTGCGCATTATATCCGCATCATAGATCCCGCCAGAGATACACAGTGAGTTTGTGGGAAAAGAGAAGAATTAACAAATGTGAATAATAAATATGACGTACCCGGATCAGTGAAGCGCAACTATTTTTTCTTTCCCCCTCAACAAACCTTTTAATCGAACGGGTTGAATACAAGGCTTGCGACCAAAAGTGACATGATTTCTGAGGAGACTATTTGGTGCAGCGAAGCAAAGGATGAGCTGGCGGTCAATTCATCGGTGGCATGCTAGATGGTAAAGACATCAACTCAGCTGACTTCAATAACATTGCGAGGATCCTTTGTTTTTATTCATAGTGGATTTAATAGACAACAACACTTTGAAATTCCTCTTGGATATGTAACCATCACGAACAATTTTGCATTGTACGGTGATCATCTGGAACCGAGGGATAACTAAGGATGTGATAGGACTCTTTCCGGCATGCGAGAAAAGTATTGATTTAAAAAAAATAAACCTACAAGTGGTGTGAGCTTTCCCCCATAGCGGTATGACTTAGGCTTACTAAATTATAATGTAGACTAAGCAATCTAAGACTAAGTAGTAATACTAATAGTAGTACAACTAATAGTAAGTGTACTGTACTATTATTGTACTGTCTATAGCCATAACACTTTGGGGAGGAACAAGGTAAGCTACTTAAGTGCGATCCAAGCGAATGTCGTTCCCTCCGTCTGTGCTGAGCTGGTCGCTGTCCCCTGCGCTGGTGGTGCTGAAATTTGGATAATGCCTGGACTGCGACTGCAAGGCTGCCGCTCCCTTCACCTAAACGAAGACAACGGCCGCTTCTTGCTTCTTGCCATCCTAATTATACTCTACTTGCTTTGCGGTGCTGCGGTGTTTTCCGCAGTCGAGAGGCCCTCGGAGCTCCAAGCCCACGGGCGCTGGAACAAGGCACTTTTCAACTTCAGCGAGACATTCAACATCAGCCTGCAGGATCTGAACGCTCTCCTCCGGGACTACGAGGCTGCTATCGCCGCCGGCATTCGAGTTGATTCTTTAAGACCAAGATGGGATTTTACAGGAGCTTTTTACTTTGTTGGGACAGTGGTGTCAACTATAGGTGAGTTACAATCTTCATACACCATGTTTCATCAATCATCCTTTTCGTTACTTTTAAGATGTTGCCTGAACAGCCCGGGTTATTTGAATTTATATGATTCGGAAACTGAATAATAAGATAATCTGATTACAGCTATCTCTAATGGTTATATCATTTAAGGAAGGACTGTTGTATTGAATGGCAGGTGTTGCACAATGCATTGCACAGTGTCCTTCCTTCCACCTTGGTCTCCAGACTCTTCCGTGAAATCACATTAATGATTTTTAGCACATTACGGAAATTAAGGCAAGTATGTCCTTGGGATTTCTCAACCTTCATTCAAGACATGGCCTCTCTAAATATAGCAGGAGGACGTACAAACATTGTGGACTCGGTGGGCTTACATCAGTGTGAATTAAATTGAATCCCAGGGGGACCATTGAGCGGATGGACCCTAATCATTACAGCACAGCTGAGGCATCCACCTCACTCTCTTACTCTCTCTCTCTCAGTACCATCCCACTCTGTCCACAGTAGATGACCTCTGCCATCAGTCTCCTTATCCTGATATGAATGCCCCTTTGGGCTACACCTGAGAGATGGGGGAGAGCACACAGGTTTCCCCCAGAACTACCATCTCTTCAAGGTGGTTCCTCAGGCTTTTGCTTCTCTGTGCTAGGTGGTCCGGGAGTTGTAGTGGCTAGGCATTTTTTAAGCAAGCACAGTTGTTTTTGTTGATCCGCCATGTATATCACATCCCCTCTTCAAAGATGTGTTCTCCAACATTTCTTATGTTTTCTTTC
This sequence comes from Alosa sapidissima, assembly GCF_018492685.1. Lineage (NCBI taxonomy): Eukaryota > Metazoa > Chordata > Actinopteri > Clupeiformes > Clupeidae > Alosa > Alosa sapidissima. The sequence goes on along the minus strand of NC_055972.1, from coordinate 17,528,320 downwards.
ATATGCAGAGTGCTGGAGTGGTACAAAAGACAACAGATCCCGGTTTACATGTTTACTTTCCCCACTGGCTTTACACCAGGATACATGATGATTTCCTGTTGCTGTGCTATTTCCCTTGCATTGCCGCTCGTTTGGCAGCGCAGTTCTCTGGTTAATCTGGCAGCCCATGGTCTGGGCTTGGGTTCCATTACCTCCTGTGGCCTATCATAGCTGCAGAGCTGGCACCGTGCTTCAGGTCCTGGAACAGGGTCATTATTCATTCCCCTGGTCTGCTTGCGTAGCATTTACAATTCTCGTGCAATAGGTCACAAAAGAGCAATCGGTCTTTGTAGTCCCAGGTCAGGCCAGCTCTCAAAACGTCTGCCAGTGATGGTTAACAGTAGCTGAGGCAATCCTAGGCCTTCTGCCTGGTCAGCTGGACTCAAGTGGTCTATTTCCAACCCAGTCCACAGACGGCAATTTGTCCCTCCTCTGAGAACTGATGAATGATCAAGTGCAGGAGATTTGAGTAGTGGGAATAGAATAGTAGGAGTAGACTATTAACTGTGTGTGTGTGTGTGTGTGTGCGCGCACCTATTTGTCTATGTGTGTGTGAGAGAGAAACACTGGCAGCCTTTCTGAAACACATTCTCTCTCTTCCCCCTTGTTTTCACCCTATCTGTGTCTGTAGTAGGTGGAGGGGATGGCGTGCTCTTACTGTGCCTGCAGAAGGGAAAGGGGTTTTTGGCTTTTTTTTTTACTGCCAGTGAAATTGACAGCAGACTCACTTCACAGTAGACAGGCACAAATGTGCACGCGTGCACACACACACACACACACACACACACACACATACACACACACACACACACACACACACACACACACACACACACACACACACACACACACTCATAGAGACAGCTGACATGAATCCTGTATACTCATAAAACTGACATTCAGCGTTTTGGAAAAAATGGACAAAGCGCGAGATAAGAATAGAATGATAGTGGAGAGAGAGATGGGAAAGTGAAACACAGGGGCCTTGTCAAACCGTGACTGGCTGAACAAACGGGCAGGAGTCACTCCCCAGAGGTTCCTCTGGACTGACATGTGTGAACACACTACGCACTGTGCATGTGTGTGTGTGCGTGTGTGTGTGTGTGTGTGTGTGTGTGTGTGTGTGTGTGTTTGCAAGTGCACACGAGACTGTGAGTGAATGTGTCAGCTAGCCTTGACATGTGTTAGCTGGTCCATTGCATATTGTTGTTTTGGGGATGCTTTGAGGGGTGGGGGGTTAAGGATATGTGTGGGTGGGTGTTGTGCTGAGATGCTTCTGGATTCTTCTGATTGCTTTTCAATTGCTTTGTTCTGATGCATGGATTTCAGTGTTAATTTGCATCTTCATCTGATAACACCATAGGAGAGCAATTCTTCGCTCTCCAGGATGAGAGTGTATTCTGTGTGTGTGTATGCGTGTGTGTGTGTGTGCATATGGTATGTGAGGGTACAAGGGAGGCTTTCTCAGTGCTGCATATGCTGCCCTTGGTACACCGCACCCTGCAGAAAACTACCTTCATCCACAACTTTAGAGAGTGACATCTTTACAATCTACTGCCGTAAAAACCCGAACCCAACAACCTCTTAAGTCTGCCTCAGTACAGTCTGTTCCAGAACACACCATCATCCATGTCAGATTAATGCTTTCGCCTCTCATGATGACTTTTTAAGAGTCCAGACTATTCCACTCCCACTTAAACAATGGAAGATTTGGGAGATTGAGCTGAGTTTGTGCCCTGTCTTCCTACTATAGATCAACTGCTAAAATAATGTGTTGGTAATCTGAAGTTATGGGGTCACATTCACATTTCCATTTCCCTGGGCAGATATTCTGATGAAATACACAGCCTTTGTGCACCATGCACAGCTCTGAGAAGAGTGGCTGAGTGCGTTTAATATGCTTCCTGTTGAAAGTGGTGTGTGTTTGAAGTGATCGATTGGCCTAGTATTTACTCATGATGCGATCATGAGTGTGTATAGCCTTGCTATGTAAATCTTCTCCGGGAGCTTTTGCTCTGTGCGTTTAATAGCAGCTGACATAGCATAAAATATGCATTTATATGGCGGCTAGTGTCTGCTCAATCAACATGTGAACCCTTTTTCTTCCTGTGTTTTTATTTTTGTGTAAAATCACCAAATACGTCCCTTGTTTGTCTTGTCCACTGGATTAGTCGACGGTAGGACGTCACTAAAAGGAGATGCGGACAATGCTGCATGCAGTCAGAATCCCATTTCTGGGAATTATGTATCCAGTCCAATCGTGTTGTACCAGGCTCCCTCTATCAATCATGCTGGAGCACACAAGACTGTCAAACTGGGAAACGTCATTAATGTCCAGAGGCTAATTACTGCGACTGCGAAGCAACAACATGTCTATTAATAGACACAGTGCTTGAGACATACAGTACTCTCTGGAGTTTGGGGCCTACTTTATTTGGATGCCCCACCAAAGGCAATCGACAAGCCATCTGTGGATGCTCTGCTGACAGAGAGCAGTGGAGATAGGCTTCAGTTCTGGGTTAGGGAGGGTTAGTTGACAGATAACCGGGGTGTAGTTCAGAGTTACTGTAGGCTGATGTTATAAGCTGAAGATTTGTTGAATATTTGTAACATTGTCACTTATGGCAGCCTATACCGGCTGATGAAATAAAGTGTCAAGAGAATTTGTGTAGGTGACCTCGACACAAACGCAATGCTTGTACAAACACTGTTTACAGGCAACTCAAGGCAAACTGAATGGATGACACAGATAGACACATACATTCTTTCTCTGTCACAAACACACACACACACACACACACACACACACACACACACACACACACACTCACACAAACACACACAAACACACACAAACACAACCTTGTGCACTGTTTCTTACAAAGCTATCTGAATTGCCCAGTGATCACATCTTTCCTGGACCTCTTCTGCCACGTTTTTAAAAGCAGACCCCAAACTCAAGTGCTTAAAAGAATCCCCACACATCCATTCCCAGATACACCGGGCAAGTGTGTTTGGGAGATAAAGATGAAAGCCTCGGTTGCCCTCCCCCTGCTCCTCTCTGCTCTGCTCTGCTCTGTATGTCAGTGTGCTGCTTGTCCTGTGGCCGACCCAAGGCCGCGTTGTTTCTTATCTCTTCGAGCCCTGTGCCCTATCTCCTGCGCCCCTTGACCACAGATGTCTGAGGCTTTGTTACTCTCTCTCCCTCTCTCTCTCTCACACTCTCTCACAGAATGCTCACGGCTGTCTGGCATTGTGTCCAGCTAGCCTTGTAGTCTGGCCACGTGTTTTATTGCTCCTGCTGTCACCACCACAATCAGACAAATAGAGGGGGGTGGAATGCTGCGCTGCCCATTGCCTCTCCCACTACGCAGTGCTTTGACATTGTGACAGGGAGAATAATTGGTGAGGTACATCCATTGCCGTATCCTGTCATAGTTTGGTCTGGGTGAGAGTTTTAGGTGCTCAGGGGGAGGGTGGTCCTGGTGAGCCTTCAGACAAAAATTAGTACAGCTCCAAAATGTATCTCACGCCGTATGTAGAGACAGAGCAGTTCCTCGCTGTGCACAGCCTATTTTCATCAGCAGTCTATAAAAGTGGAAAGGTGTAGATTAACTTTGAAATGGGGGAAGGAGGCTCTCCTAACTCAGCTGGCGGCTGAGGAGAAAATCCTCTGGCTCCAAACTTACTCTTAGATTTGACGTAGCTCCATATTTACCTCGCCCAGAATTAATGACAGCTCTCTCTCTCTCTCTCTCTCTCTCTCTCTCTCTCTCTCTCTCTCTCATTCTCTTCTCTTCTAACTCCCAAAGGAATGCTTGTCAGTCAGCTCTGCAGTGAATTGCTGTGAAATGAAGAAAGACATTCGGGCAGTTCTACCTCTAAGCCCCCATGGCCAAGGTGCTTTTTTCCCCTTTGAGGAGCCGGCATTCCTTTTGGCATGACCAGGGTGAGAGACTTAACCAGGTGGAACGGGAACGTGTTTGACACACCTGTCTTACCACAGGCAGGATTTTGCAGGCTTTTACAGGTGCTTAGTCCTCAGCTGGCTGTGGTAGAGTCCATGGGCTGTGAGCACCTGATTTGCTGGAGCCCTGGCTAGCACAGCAGGTATAAAAACCTTCTCAGTTTAAACTTGTTTCTGTTTACTGCTTGAGAGACTTGTTGTTGTACAAGAAAGGGGCGAAACTGATTCTTGCGTCAAAACAGCTTGTTCGAAATCATTTCACCAGTGTCATGTAGGGTCCAAATTTAAGGACTGTAGTGGTCATTTTCATTTGGTTGTGCATGTAATCCTCATTCCATTTCATTGCCTTTTTGGCATCCCTTATGTCGACGTACCTTGTCATGCTGGAAGTTCTGAGTCAAGGAACTGAGTTCACATGCTCTCCAAAATGACATTATTTATTATATTATGTATAACAGGAACACTGGTGCAGTCAACTGTAAAGCATTAGCGTTAACAATACCTCTATTCTCGAGTATACTTCCCATATACTGTATACTTGGCAGCGCAGCCTGAGCTGAACGTCAGTGAAACTGCAGGGTGGCAAATGCTACTGTGTGCAGGTCTTGAGCAAGCCTGAGGCTGCTGGTTTGGAGCAATGTTTTTGTTATGGCCGCCGGGTCCAGGGCCACAAATATATATCCAAGATTCTATCTCTGTAACCACCACAGTCAAAATTCACTTCGTCTTCTTGTCTCTCTCCCTGCCTGTCTCTCTCACTCTCTGTTTCTCTCTCTCTCTCTCTCTCTCTCTCACACACACACGTACACACACACACACACAAACAAACACACTCACTCTCTCGCTCACACACACACATACTCTCTCTGTCTCTCTCTCAGTCACACATGCACACACACACACACACACACACACAGACACATACTCTCTCTCTGTCTCTCTCTCACTCGCACACGTGCACACACACACACACACACACACACACACACACACACACACACACACACACACACACACACACTCTTTCTCTTTCTCTCTCCCTGTTCCTTCCCCCTTCTCATTCTTTTATAGTAGCCACTTGGTCACGGCGGTGTGAACATCACCCTGTGATTGGATCATGCATCATTGTTCTCTCTCCTTTTTCCTCTCCCTTTCTCCCTCTCTCCCTCTGTCCTCCCCCCCTGGTCTCAGCTTGGACGCTCTCTCCATCGCTCCAAATCAGAGGGATGGATCTGAACCTGCACTTCTCTCTGCCTGCCTGCCTGCCTGCCTGACTTATTCCCTCTCCTTCACTCTCATTTCATTTTAATCCATCACGCTGATTTCAGTGTGCTGACCCTTTTAATGAAAACTCGGCACATTACCATTCATGGAATAGTAACACATGCATGCGGGTATCATTGCGTTTCATGAGAACGAATTAATTAGGCTGCTGAGATTCATGCTAAAGAGAGAGCATGTTTGGGAAGCACTGCAGAGGCAGAGTGGAAAGCTCTAAAACAGAACAAAGATTTGCACAAAGCTTGAAGTAGGGAAGACTTGAATTGATATAAAATGTATCCAAAATGTGCAAAGCACATATGGGAAAAGATTACTGTAAATGTATTTGTAGTGTTTGTAAACACCAGTTCTGTGAAAATAAGTGACATCCTGCATATGAGAACTCTGTGTACTAGGGTGGATGGACATTGGTCTAAATTGCTATTTCTTTTTTATTCTTGCAAGTTTCTTCTCTGCACAAACCGCAAAGAGAGCAAAAGGGGACATATTGGTTTTGCAGTAAAAATCTAGTGGATAAAAATCTAGTGGAAAAATAGTGGATTGAGGTGTTGTTTCTAGTTATTTCGTCAGTTTGATACAATGTAATGATTGGGTATACTTCCCAGTTGTCCTTTCATAGATGCTGCTAATGTTTTGAAAGGATCCCATTGGCACCCGTTTCCAAACGTCCAAACAAGAAAAACAAAACAAAATGCTATTGTTTGTTATCAGTTGTCTGTTGTTAGCAGTTTTTACCAGATATAGCAATACCAGTTTGTAACAAAGCATTACACAGTATTTTACACAATCATAGCAACATAGCCACGTATAAAGGTTGGACACTATTGTTTCTACAACTGATTTAAAGCTACAGTTGGCAAGATTTTTTTGATCATATTCACTGAAACTGACACTATGCTCCGACAGAACAACATAAATCAACCGGTTTTAGAAAAAAACAGCACTTCTACCTCCACCCAGAGCCTGTTATTTGTTTTGCAAAAATCCACAGCTCCCGGGTTCTTCTTGTCCAATCAGAGCAGGGCTGTGTGAGATCTGATTGTCAATTACAGTCTGGTGCGCACTGACGAGCACAAACTCGATGAGAGGGTGCTCGTTGGTAGTGGGGGAGGGGCATGAGAGTTGTAAACATTAAAGATTTTGGCTAAAGTCCCCTTAATCTGTCAGACTTGCCAACTGCAGCTTTAATGAGACACAAATCGGACAGAACTGCTAATAAACAGTGCATATCTATGGCTCTCATTTATTGTTACAGTAATGGGCGCAGTCATCTTGGAAATTCGAACAGGGGTACTCGGGGGTTTGAGTCGGGATAGAACTTCAGGGGGCGTTCCATTTGCAACTTCCTGTTAGTAGCTCGGAAAAACAACTTGGTATTCTAAAACGGATAGTTCCGGTCCTTGATTATGATTGGCTGAATCGTGTTCGATGCCTTTGTAAAATCCAGCACAAATATACACCTTGACCGCATTTCGTTCTATATTACTGCCCTACCACAACAAAAGTTAGAGTAGCTGCGTCTCAGAGTTGCTTGGCAACCATTCTGATAGAGGAAATATATTTCTTGGCGGAAGAATGATTATCTATGAATAAATTGTTACATTTATCGTTGCTGTGCCTTTATTTTATGAAATCTTGTCAGATATATGTAGTAACCGTTTTAGAAAAACAATAAGCCATTCAAGTCCGTAGTTTAAACAGATTTTAGAAGAACTAGTTTTAGGTAGCCTCGTGAGACCATCCTGATCTTGCGAGCTTCAGATTTTCACTCGCAGATCAGTCTGGCATCTCTCCGATAGAGAAAATTTGGAGCAGTTCACCAAACGAACGTCCAGCGTTAGTTTTGAGGCAGGTATAGGTGTGACGCAACGAGAAGCTACTGTTGAATCTAAACAACATGGCGACGTCCACGGATGAGATGAGCATAAAGTAGCTATCGCTGAAGTTTTATCCGAATATTCAAGTACTCATGGGGAAGCTAGGAATCTAGAAGTCTCTGCAGTGTAGCTGGGAGGAATGAAGGACACAGACACAGCCAATTCCAGTTAGTGTTTGGTAGCCCTGAATCTTAGTTACTTAATGGGAGGAATATGCTTAACAGGAAGGAACATGCTTTCTTCAGAAGTGTAGCCTACCATGAAAACTTGGTGGGGATTGTCGTTGATGAGGTTCATGTCACATACAAATGGTAAGTTTAAAAACGTTAACGTTAGCTACTTACCTAACTTGTATGTTAAAAGATGGCATTAGAAGAACGCTTTGTTAATCTGATTGGTGGATTTGGCCCGTCTAGACAGATTTATCCAATCAACTCAGGTGGACAAATGGAACGCAGCATAAAGTCTTACCAAATTGTTTCAGAAGTGCAGCAAACATAGCTTTCTTGTAAAGGAAGGTCTTAAATGCAGTTGTTTCCTCAATTCTAAAGAAAACATCAAAGGACTTCTTTCCAGGCCAATCTGCAGAACCAAATTAAAATTTGCTAACAGGTTCATCTGGGTTCACCCAGGCAAAACTGTTGACTCTTACATGTGTTAAATGTAAGCCAGTTTATGCTATGATCTGGAAAAGGGATTTCTATGAGCTAGTTTTACTAAAATATCCACATATACATAATACATTTTCTCTGAAAAATGTATCTTATATCATTAAATTGTGCAAATATGAACTACCCATTTGAACACAACTGAGGGTCTTATAAAGAAAGTATGCCTGGTCCTCGAAACACATGAGACATCCATACCATGCAGTCAAAGCCTCTTTAAAGGAAGCTCAGATAGTCTGACTCTCCAACTGTAGGCTATATTTGAGGATTAATTCATTCAGAAATAGCTCTAGGGAGTGCTTCTTAACTCAATACAGGGTTTTGCCTATAGAAGTGGTCCAAAGCTTCTCCTTCCAAGAAGTATGAAGACAGACAGACAGACAGACAGACAGATTGAATGACATCTGTGACTACACTGCCATCTCTTTAAACTCTGCTCAATAAAAACCTGATGAGGCTGGGGTCTGGATGCTGTTAGGTATTGCCAGTGGATCATCAGGGATGCTTTCTTAACGACAGTGAATAATTCCATCTGTTTTTAAGTTGTCCACTGCTTAAAGGACATCAATAGGACACCACATCCTCCTGAGATGAATCCATAGACCTATGTCCTCTGTAGTGGACATAAGTTCTAGATGCATACCCCTTTACCCCTTTGAGCTATTCTATCAATTCCTGTGGTCTTTTAAAGAGGATCCTGGGCTTTCTAATGATATATCATGTTATTGGCTGGGTTGCTGGGAACCTCCTCTTTTCTTGTTCTCAGAAATAGTTGACATCAAAACAAGCACATTTTATGGAAGGAGGAGAGATAAGTAAAATAGTGTCGTCTTATTAAGCATTCATTATGATGGCAATATATGGTCTTGTTAATGAAAATGTCAGGAATCATATGATTAATTTTGAAAGAAGTTAAGTTATTTACATTTTGAAATGATAGTGACTTGTCCATTATAATGGACACCAGGACCAAAATATTTAGATTTTTTGGGAAATTTAGGAGATCATTTGTATAGGATGAATGAGGGGGGGGGGGCAGATTTGGAGCTCTCAGGTGATGAGTGAGTGAAACAGAGATGAGGACTATGAACCTGTGCCTCAAGAAGATAGCGAGGAAGAGTAAGACTAAAAAATGAATTATCGCAGATGAAAGAAAAACATGAAAATAAAATGAACAATCCAGAAAAAAAGATAAAACTGTCCAAAAAGGCAAATAAAGTAGTCTAGAAGGATAAATAACCTTTTCCCTTATATTTGGTTAAGTTTACCCTTAATTTAATACCACTAAAAGCATAATTTGTCCATTTCATGGCTACCTTTTCATACTAAAACGGTCCTTTTGTCCATCACAGGGGACATGCTATAAAATTTAAAATAAAAATAATTTAAAAAAAAATAAAAATTGTAAGATGTTTTTTTAATCCTAAATAGAAAGGAAATCACAACAAAAAATTGTTGGACACTTTTTTTTCTTGGTTCTCAGGAGGGTATGATTCCTTCTGCCTGGACACGTATGGGACATGGAACGTGATGGGCATCAATAAAGAAACTATGACTGGTCGTTTGTCTTGCAATGAGTGCAGAGTGTTGTGTTATATCTGACAAGGTTTGTATATTTTGTATTGTAAAAATGGAAGCTCTGTCTGTGTCTGGATAGAGGAGTGTGGAGTTGGTTCTGCTGATCGGCTGCGTCTCGTCAGGCCTGTGCCAGTGTGCCAGCGTCCCGTGCCCTCTCCCCACCTGTTCCCACGTCTCCTGGGATGCGCTGTTCAAACAGTGGACTTGTAAATGTCACCAGTTAAAAATGGAAAGGTGGGGATCGAGAGAAAGCTGAAGAGCAAGTATGGCTGAATGAGAGAGAGAGAGAGAAAGAGAGAGAGAGATAGATAGTGTTGGTGGAAAGATGTAACTGCTGGCCCCTACTGGTCTCCATTTCTCCTGACCCCCCTAGATGTCACAGACTGCCCAGGGGTGCCTCCCATGGCCAGACCTGCTCCGGGGCAAACAGATCAGCTTCTGCTTTCTCTCTCTCTCTCTCTCTCTCTCTCTCTCTCTCTCTCTCTGTGAGAAAGGGCACTTCTCTGTGCCCAGCCTATCGCTGCATTAATTAGAAATGATGACTGTGTTCAGAGGGAGAGTGTGTGTGTCTATGTGTGAGAGAGAGAGAGAGACTGGGATAGTCACACAAGCTACAGATTGCTGCAATCATTATTAAATTAACATCTCAGGGCATATGCTCCTGAAAACAGGTGCCACTTTAATAAACACTTCAAAAAAATCTAAATGATGAAGAGCGATAACAGGTCCCGTTGGCACCTAAGGAACTGTTCTTTTTATTATTATTCAGTCAAATTGGCTACAGAATGCCTTTGGGTTTGCTTGAAATAATTGACTTGGCTGTCATTCTTTTTTTTTTTTTGACAGTGAATTACATATTTAATGACGTATCATCTTGTTGACTGCACTCCCTTGTAAATTCTATTTTCTATTTCTGATTATTATGCCTTACAGAAATAAGGGACATTATCTGGGAGTTGTCAGCACTGACATCTGTCTGGTGCCAAAAACACAACTAAGTTTAAATACTCTAAGTAGATGGAAATGAGCAACACTCACACTCTAGCCCATCGGGTCTCACGGAGCAGGACCACAGAATCAGCAGCAGGTCCTGGGTCACTTCGGGTGACTGAACCCAGGGAAGGACCGGAGCACACAAAAAACCAGAATGAACTTGCGTACCAAACACTGACGATTTAATGTTGTAGAATTGTTTAAGAAATACAATGGTGAAAAATGCGACCCAGTGAAAAAGTGCAAAACATTTACAAAAAAAGACACGCCCTTATCTAGGACACCCTAATTGGATGTCTAAAAGATAAAGAGCCATGTTTTCCTGAACTCTATTTGTATACAAAGCCTTGGGTGGGACAGCTACAATAATACAATAATAACAGGACCCAAACAACAGCGGGAAGGGGAAAGCTACGTCTCTCTTCCTTAGTCTTAGTCAGGTAGTTTGTCTCTAGCGAGGATACTCAGCATTTGTACACTAAATGAACTATTGGCTGTACCATCCTGGGTCTGAAGGTTAAACAGAGTCTCGCTTGGTTAAGTACAGGTGACCCTCTGTGCCCACACAAACAAAGTGCCACCCAAGCTTTAAAGGCCATTTAAATTGATCTAGACTGCCTCTCCTTCTGCCTTGTCCTCCACCCCTTTTTTCTTGGCTCTGCTCTGATCCATTCCCCAACTCTGTGGAGTCATCAGAGATGGCAAGTGTTCCACCAGACTCGTCATATTCATGGGGACCTCCCTCCAACCTGCACTGATTTTCATTCCGACTGACCACTGCTGTGAGGCACACAGATGCATTATGGCTCACATAATGCAGTACAGCTGTGTCTATTTTCAGTAGTTTCAAATACTGTATTTTTTAAATTGCTTCAGTCAAGCCTCTAAGTTTCAGTAGTGCAGTTTACAGTAGTTTGTATTAGTACAGAATTCACCACACCTTGCTTGGTGATGGCATTTGCTGCATCACAACTTTTGGGTGAAGTATGAGATGTTTTGTATCACATTTCGCACAGAAACCAAATGCGCACAGGTGCAAGTTTTAAAGTGGATAGAACATTGAACAAGCGTGAAAATGATGGTGAAAAACTGTAAGCCAGTATAAAAAAAATAAAGTATCAATTAAGGGGGGTCCCTTAATTAGACAAGTTGTCCTATCATTTTATATCCAATGAGCCTTGTTGCAATATCGTTTGAAAGAGCAACAACATGAGGCCGTGGGAAAGGCTCCAGAGGGTTTGGGAGCTCGCACAGGAGCCGGCAGAGCTGCTGGAGGAGCTCTTCCCGTAACGCGGGCTGCTACTACGTAATCTGATGAGAAGTGACAGGGCACAGTGCCAAGGTCCCTCTTCTGAGACAGCAGTTTATTCTCTGGGTGTATGTAGTTGTCTTTGTGTGGGTGTGTGTGTGTTTGTGAGTGTGTGTGAGAGAGAGAGAGAGAGAGAGAGAGAGAGAGAGAGAGAGAGAGAGAGAGAGAGAGAGAGAGAGAGAGAGAAGTGTGAGTGTGTGTATGTGTTTAATTGTGTCAGTGTGAGTGTGCGTGTGTAAGAATAGAGAAAGTGTTCTCTATTCTCACAAGTCTGCATAGATTACTTTTCAGACCCCTTTACTTAGGGACATAAATCATTAAATTACGTTGTTATAAAAAAGAACCTTTAACTTCATAACTGATAGCCTGGAGGGTTAGAGTGGACGTTTCCAAGACCTGTCAGCATATTTGCCTTTTATTCACAAAACTTTTTTCCCTCATTTTCGCCCAAGGATCCTGGCACGCCACACCGTTAATGGTACTTTGCAGATTTCAGCGGGTTGCAGGAATATAGATTCTGTTTTTTAGGACGCCCTGAAGCATCTTCCTCTGACGGCGTCTCAGTGCGGGAGGGTGGTGAAAGTGTCTGCACAAACTGCTGATGGGTGACTCCAACACTTCTATTGCCGAGAGATTCCTGATCGATAGTCCGCATTCTCCCCCTTTCCCGTGGCTTGGTGTGAGATATTTGCTGTTTGGCATTTGCTTTTTTCCTCCTCCTCTTCCTCCTCCCCCTCCTCCTCTTCCTCCTCCCCCTCCTCCTCTTCCTCCTCCCCCTCCTCCCCCTCCTCCTCTTCCTCCTCCTCTTCCTCCTCCCCCTCCTCCTCTTCCTCCTCCCCCTCCTCCTCTCCCCTTTCCAATAAGATGATCCCTCATATCTGCAGCGGGTGTGAATTTGCTTGGTAGCCCTCTTGTTTTGGACTGGCACCAAGGAGCCTGCAGTTTCCTGTCAGTGGATATTTACCCCCCTGTCTCTGTTCCATCACTCACACCAGTAGCCGCTCTGCAGAGTCCAGCTCCACGTATCACACAAGAGGACGTGCTAAAATAAAGAACATATTTCATGCGCATTCTTTTTTTTTATTTTGGTCTTTTCAAAAGTGCCTGCAGCCTCTATTATTCTGTACGGCAGTGGTTTGAATGAGCGTGATTGCTCTGCCTGCCACCCAGAGTTATGATAGACCACGGCCGTTGGTCCACATCAAAGGGTCTCGTGCTGATTTAAGTGTGATTGTTGACGCTCCAAAGAAGGTCTCGCCCCTTGGGCAGCTGTGTTTGTATTGTCCAACTGCACTGGCTTCCTTTGTACTTTGGCGTGCCTGTTTAAACATACCCTGTGCATACACTGGCACAGTGTACCGGAGACATGACCCGGTGGCTTATGGAGTGTGTTATTTCGGTCGTAGAGCCCGCAGTTTTAAAGACAGTTTGCCACTTGTGAGTGACAGTTCACCTTCAGGCATTGGGTTTGTACATGAAAAGCCAGGACACAGAACTTGGATATGGCGTTGAGATTAATGGAGTTATTGTTGAATTTACCCAGCTGGGTTAGGTAGACATAAAGGTTTACAAATAGCCTCTGTACATGCTTATTTGAGATGGGCTTTGGTGCTGTAGCATTGTGCTTACATGGCAAACAAACTGTGTTTAGTTAGCACATCGATTGAGATGTAATGTTGTGCCTCTTTTTGTTAGTGGTTGCTCTTGTTTCAGAAGCAGACAGATGCTGTATCATAGAAAACGATCCCATTATGTTGAGAAAAGCCTGTTTGCTAAACCCACTCAATAGAATCTACGTATATGATATTACAATGAGACATTAAAAGGACCATGGAATAATGTTTAAAGGTGCAGTAATGTGTAAGGAAATGTATATTCACTCTCCCTGTGAATGAAATCAGAGGAGAAATCATATAATATATATGATTTCATATGTAGCCATAACTGCAACAGGAACAATGTCAATGAACTGAAAATAAATGAATGTTCATGGATGTCTGGAGGTAAGGCTCATTCTTTACAAAAAAAAAAAACAATTCCTCGAATGGCAATAGCATGGACCATTAGAACTTGCAGCAGGGTCCTCACAGATAGCAAATTGAATGCCAACAGACAATAAAAATCAGACAGACGCAGGCCAGCAGGATTTGATAACTGTTGGAGAGTGAGGAACATGGGGAAGAGAGTGTAAAATACAATACACCTGTCTGTGCACATCCAGTCACTGTTTCCATTCTGTATGAAATTGTCTGGATTTGTATTTCATACACACAATGTATTTTACAGGCCAGTTCAGAGACTATACATTTGTTGGTAGGTAAATCTGATGTTCAGGAATTCCTCTAAGTTACATTAGAATTAATATGTAAGGCATAAACATACACATAATATACACATACACATTATACATACAGTAAACATACAGTATATACATAAACATTATAAATACACATAATAAAACTGCCGTGGCCTACTGGTTAGCGCTTCGGACTTGTAACCGGAGGATTGCTGGTTCGAACCGCGACCAGTAGGCACGGCTGAAGTGCCCTTGAGCAAGGCACATAACCCCTCACTGCTCCCCGAGCGCCGCTGTTGTTGCAGGCAGCTCACTGCGCCGGGATTAGTGTGTGCTTCACCTCACTGTGTGCTGAGTGTGTTTCACTAATTCACAGATTGTGATAAATGCAGAGACCAAATTTCCCTCACGGGATCAAAAGAGTATATATACATACTTACTTACTATACACATAATATACACATACACATTATACATACACATTATACATACAGTAAACATACAGTATATACATAAACATTATAAATACACATAATAAAACTAAGCTAGCCTGAAACAATTTCACAGACCCTTACCAAAAGTGAGAGAGAGAGTGAGAGAGAGAGTGAGAGAGAGAGAGACCTGTTTGGTGTGCTACAGTTATGGTCTACACTTTTACTTGGACTCTTGAACGCAACGATCACAGCAAACCTGACAGGCTCTGCTTATCCCCTGCTCTGGTTCCCTCCAGTCTTCGTTCCCCACACCCACCCTCTCTCATCTC